>NW_012135858.1:4874608-4893135 GCF_000956105.1 Propithecus coquereli
TTCTTTGAAATATAAGCTTTGGCTGAAATTAACCCACACTCTTCTGAAATGAAAATAATAGCTACAGGGTTATAATAATAATTCAATCACTCTATAGCCTGGTTATCAGGAAAACGCCAGGAAATAGACAGGAAATGATCTCTCATTTCTTTTTATTTCAAGGCAATTTAGGTAAATTACAGACATTTCCCTTTCAGAGCTGAGGACTATCACTAGCATTTTAAGTGTGGTTCATTTATATTAATGTCTTCAATTTAGAACTTCTTGGACTCTTCTTTCTTTATGATGCCAGCTTTCAGTTCAAATTAAAATAATTTTGTAAGACCAGTAAGTTGCAAATCAAGAGAAAAGCGTTTTGTGTATGGTTTCTACGTTTTGGTAGAAGAGGAAATCATTTCAAAGCAATCACTTTCTGTACTTAGTGAATCTCTAATTTCTTTCCTTTTGGCTCTGTCAACTGGATAACTAAATAGAAGATAACGAAGTTTGGATATTCAATACAAAACAATTTTTATTCTTTGGAGAACGAAACTGCTTTGAAAAGCCACTTTGCTCCAACCTTAAAGGTGTTTCATGCTCAATAAATCTTGAGTACTAGTCAATCACTTGTCAGTGGTACTATATTGCCATTGTGTATGTGTGTGTTTGTGTCTGTCTGTCTGTCTATCTCTCCTATTAGACAGTGAGTTGCCGGAGCATAGGATAAGTGGGTCGTGCTCCCTGATGAATGCCTGTGTTTGCAGTTTGGTCTAATTACAGTGAATTTCACAAAAGCAGTATATGGGCAGCTCTTTTAGTCCTCAATGAGATTGATAGGAGGTAGGGAGGTAATGAAATTAAAATAATCATAAAAATGAGAATGTAAGTACCACAAGAAATATTCATTCATTCATTTCATCATGTATTATGCACACTCATTCTGAATCAGATGCTGAGAATATAAAAGTAAATCAAACAAACCCTAATCCAAAAGGAGCCAACACTCTAAGTAGAATAATTCCAAGAAGGGAGGGACTAAAGACAAATGGAAATACCTCACCACCATGAGTTTCTAGAGTGAGAACTTTAAGAAGCACAGATGGATGGGAATAGCACTCCAACAAGAGGAAACCTCACCAACAAAGGCTAGGAGGGGTGAAAGTACAGACTGAGTTTAGGACATGGTGTACAGTTAGGTTTGAGAAAGGCAGAGTCTTGAAATGAAGTAGAGTGATCAAGGAAAAAGGCTAAAGGTAACACAGTGTGATGGGTTTTGCTGAATCAAAGGAACCAAATTGGGGAGTTCAAACTTATTTTAGTGAGCAAAGGAGAGTCATTAAATGTTTTTGAGCAGAGAATTGGCATAATCTGAGCAGCACTTCAGAAGGAAGATTTTAGCTACAGTGTTCAAGAGAGACCAAAGAGAGTGGAAAGGAAGCAGGAAAGCAGGGTATTCCAAGACTACTGCAATCCAAGCAAGAATAAATCAAGGATTTCAAGACCCATTCATGATTAAAAGCAAAACCAACTAGGTACAGACAGTACTTTCTTACCTTAACAATTGATATCTACTGAAAACTTACAGCAAACATTGTTTTAAGATCAAGAATGAGACAAGGATTCCATCTATCCTTGTTTTTATTTCAGATTGTCCTTAAGGTCCTATCCAATGCAGTACAACAAAAAAAGAAACAAAAAGCATATGTTTGGAAAGAAAAAAAACCCTTCTTATTAAAAGATAATAAATAATCTTCATGATATTAATATATCTTTTGAAATCTACTGAAAATTTTTAGAAGACAGTTTAGCAATGTGGTTGAATGCACAAATGAACTTAGAAATCCAATAAGCAGAAATAAATCTCTCCACCTTTAAGACACATGTTTACATAAGAAAAGCATCATAATCCTTTCTCTGTGGACAGTTCCATGTAGACCAATAGTACATTTTAACACTCAGAAATGTAACCTAAGAGGTTTCCTAGAAAATGCATGACACCCTGGGAGGAATGGCATTGTGTCCTACGGAACATCCTAAGCAGTCTTTCAGATGGAAACCATAGCAGTAACAGAGAAGCCAATTCTGACATACATAGTTTGAGATCAAAGCAAAAGCAAGCAACAGAGAGTGGGGGAAAATTCCTCTACCTTTAACTCTAGACCAGGTTCACAGCTACCTTCTCCTATAGCAGTTCCCAAACTTACGTCTCAGTACAGCATATTACTAATGGGAAACGACAAAGCTAGGCGTGCACGTTTTACTGACTGCAGGATCGCTGATCACGGGGGAGGTCTCCAAGAAGCACAGAATGTGAGCAAGACTGACCACATCTGATTGACATCAAATCCTTCTGTCAGGTAGTATCTCAAAGAACTAGTGCCCCACAGAAACTCTAATTAAGAAAATGCTCTGCACCTGAACATTCCCAACTCCTGGTATGAACCAAAATTTAGGTTTAATAGAGTTAAGCAAGGTCACTGAACCCACTCTGCCTGAGTTTGAATCCCAAATCCACAACCTACTCTTGTGTAACTTTGGGCAAGTTACTTCACATCTCCATGCCTCAGTTCCCTCATCTGTAGAATGGGGAGAAGGGAAAAGCCAATAGCAGTTACATCATACGGTTACGCTGAAGACTAAAATAAATGGGTTAATATATGTAAAGCACTTACATAAATGTTGTCACTACTCTGTTAAATTACAATATTTTGCAAGCAAGGAAAAATACTCCTGTTCATGAAATAGGTCCATAAATGTCTGTGAGAAGAGCAATAACACATGCATTGTCTGCAGTTCTGTTAATCAAGACATTCTATTAATTGATGTTTACATTGAACATACTGATGCCTACAGTTATGTGTGGGGTTGGGTGGGGTGAATGAAAAGAAAAGGGGATAATTCTTAGCCTTAAAAAGTTGGAGAATTTTCTTTAAATATGGTCCTCCTAAGTATCCAGGTTGAAATGCACCTTCTCTCCAACCTTCCATACTCACTTTCCAGAATAAGTTACATCTTCTGGAAGGAAATTTAGTGCTAAAGAAATTCTACCAGTATTAAGCCATTTTTGAGGGTTGTTTTCTACCACCTCTTCCCTCAAAATAATAAGCAGGACCCACAGACATGAAACTACTGCTGTACACTCAGGAGCCTTTGACATGTGCAATATCCCAAATTGGACGGTTCTTACTTACAATGCAAAATTCTTCCATTCTTCCAGGGAACACGGATATCATCAGAAAAAAATGGCTTAAGTTACTTTCTTATGCTTTACTATACATTTTAAATATGGCTTAAGTTATCCATACTTTATTGTGTGTCAATTCCTTGAAATCTGGTGATCTATCTGTGATAACCAGTAGCAAGAACAACTCCATCCCACAACTACTAATTAATTAAACAAGATATTAATATAGTAATTCTTTTGAATGCTAAGTCAAGAACCCATAACAGGCCAGGCACGGTGACTCACGCCTGTAATTCCAGCATTTTGGGAGGCCAAGGCAGGAGGATTGCTTGAGGCCAGGAGTTCAAGACCAACCTGAGCAACATGGGGAGACTCTAGAGTCTACAAAAAATAGAAAAAATTAGCCAGGCACGGTTGGCGCGTGCCAATAGTCCCAGGTACTCAGGAGGCTGAGGCAGGAGAATCACTTAAGCCCAGGAGTTGGAGGTTGCAGAGAGCTAGGATGACACCACTGCACTGTAGCCCAGGCAACAGAGGGAGATCCAGGCTGAGGAAAAAAAAAAAGAAAGAAAGAAAGAAAGAATCCACAACAGTTGAAACTCAGTTGGGATGGATGAAAACTGAATGTTTTGCATTGTACTACCAGCCACAGAACTGTGAAAAGCAAACTTCAACAGTACCCGCCTTCATGGGAACCTGAAAAGGACTGTTTGAGGCCAAAGGACACAACATTGAAAGAGTAGTGTTTCATGGGAGTATTTCTGAGCCAGCCAAAGGCTGGAGTCGAGCAACAAGCCAACCCAATCAAATTTCAATTCCTCTAGCCCACCTTCAAGACCCTCCACATCCGACCCCCTCCTGTCCACACACCTCACTGCCTCCTCTGCACTCAGGCCTCTCAAAAGTGGCTCACACGCTTCCTCGTCCTTCGAGCACACAGTGATCATCCTGAATACCTTTTCTCCCCTGTAAAAATTCTTATTCCATCCTTTTCTCTTCATTCCCTTCTGTGGTCTTTGAGTTGCATACAATGAGGATGTCTTAATCTATTATTTTTTAAAAAGCTATTCTTTAACCAGAGTTACAGGTAAAATTTTCACAAACCAATTAGTTTCTTTAAAAAAAATGACACTCAACATGATAGTTAAAGTACCAAAAAAGATCTCCGTGTTTGAGTGACTAAACCTATGCAATAGAGAGCAGCACTTTGTATTCACACTAAATTTTATAAGAAAGGAAATGTGTGTTATCTTCTACAGCACCCAGGAAGGGGGCCCACAGCATTCCCTTCCTCTCTTTTCCAATTCCTCTTCATACTGCCTTTCCTTTTGTTTACCTTACTCAGGTTCTCCTGTCCCAGACCTGGGTTTGCCAGTCATGCCCCCAAGTCTGATGAGCCTGATGGGTGAGCTCTTCCAGAAATAAAGACTTGCTGGTCCCAGAAGCATCCATAACCATCAAAGCATGAAGCAATATCTTCTGTGTGGTGTCACCACACCTCCCAGAAGAATGGACTCCTACCAGAAACAGTCAAACATGGCCAGGTCATCTAGCCAAATGCATCCTTGTGGGTTCTGCTGTTAAGATACCAAAGATCTGCAGCTCATCCAATGCAACAGCAGAAACAATTCTATCTGTGAGCCTGTGGAAAGAGTCCGAGTTAGTCCCAAATGTAAATCACCACCTACAGTCAATTCCTCTGCCAGTTGATGGATGTTGGGGGGTGGGGTGCAGCAACACTTCCTTCCTCTCTATAGCCCAGGAGACTACCCATACACCAGCCTGACCCTGGGATAGTTTACTAGTTATACCATTAGTTTAAAATTCATATAAGTCAGAGGAAAAAAGACAGGGAAATAAATCCCCAAGATATGTAAATCCCAGACCACTGCTATACAAATAACCTTTCCAAATGATTCATCTCCTTTACTTCAAAAATGAATTCACTGCCAAATGGGACATTCATACATCTCTGGTGGATGCAGGAATCAGTAGACCCTTTATGGAAAGCAATAGGATAATATTTAATAGGATCAAATTAAAATGTTCACAGCACTGGACCCAGTAAATCTGCTTCTGGAGAATTCATCCTCTTGAAGTAACTGAACAAAAGAAAACAGCTCTGTGCATGCAGATGTTCATTAATCCATCACTTAGAGTAAGGGGACAGTGGAGATCCGAATGACCAACAATGGTGAGATGGCTTAGCAAACTGTGATTTATCAGCCCAGTGAATATTTAAGCAGTCACTGAAAAGTATAAACATGAAGATAATACACAACATGGAAAACCATTTATGGAGGAAATTTAGGTAAAAATTTAAAAAAAGGCAGAACTGTATATCCATGGTCGGATATACACATTAATATTTTAAAATGTTAAGCACCAACCAGGAGAGGAAAGGACAGAAAAATAAAATGGATGATGTAGGGTAGTGAGATTATGGCTGCTTTTGTTGCTGTGCTTTCATGTCACCATCAGAGCGTTTTTGCCTTTACAAAGAAGGAAAAATCAGTTCAGTGCCAGCCCAGATCAACGGGAATGTGAGTGGGGGCGGGGAAGAGAGATTTTTCAGCACATAATCAAACTCCTTCTCCAAAGAGCTGCGTGGCCTTCACCTGCAAAGCGACCTCTTCCACACACGGATGCCAGGACAAAGAAGCAGCACCTGTGAGTGACAAAGACGGTTTCCTTGGTTTCTCACACGGTGCCTCCCACCACCTGGGCCTCCTAATGCGCGCTTTTGTCCCGTACCGCCGAGGGACCCCGTTAGAAGGCGCTGGTGCTAAAGGGAAATGCATTTCCAGGACAAGAGGTTTCCTCATTCCTAGCATTAGCAACAGAATGGTGACAGAAGGTAAGTGGCAGATTTGCAATCACCGCAGCTCCTCGCCTGGAAATTGAAAACAGCTCGCGCTGGAAGGCGACCGAGCGTCAGCGGCAGCCCCTGCGGAGGCGAGGCCAGCGGGAGGCCAGCGGGGTCGGGTGCCCTCCACCGCCGGCTGCGGGGCGTGCAGGGGGAGCCGGGAGAGACGGGCAGCGGGGTAGGGGCGGAAATCCTCAGACCACGCGCCTGCGTCGCCTTCGGGTGTTCTCAATGTCACCCACCACAAACGCAGCACAAACCCGCCGCGGTGCTGACAGACGCCGCCATGGGCTGTCCTCCCACGAGCTCTCAGCAGGAACCCTCGGGGGTCGCACTCCTTGAGACTGAGGAGTGAAGAGGAAAGGGAGGGGACAGCCTACAACACAAATTCCTTCTCACAACTTTTCGAAACAACATTCAAAACTGAAATATGTAGTGGCTCACGCCTGTAATCCTTGCACTTTGGGAGGCCCAGGTGGGAGGATCGCTTGAAGCCAGGAGTTCAAGACCAGCCTGAGCAACATGGCGAGACAACATCACTACAAAAAACAGAAAAATTAGCCTGGCGTGGTGGCGCGCACCGGTAGTCCAACTACTAGGGAAGCTGAGGCAGGAGGCTTGCTTAAACCCAGGAGTTCCAGGCTGGAGTGAGCTAAGATGACGCCACTGCACTCCAGCCTGGGCAACAAAGCAAGACCCTGTCTCAAAAAACAAACAAAAACAAAACTGAAATATGTAAAGAAGCTACATAGAACTACACAGACACTGCAGCTCAAGAAGCAAATTTATATTTGCTAAGCAGATTTCTACCCCAGCTTCGAAGTAAGGATCAAATGGTCCCTCTGCCCAAGGTTTCTCAGAACAGAATTCAATGTGCTTTCTCTTTTTAAGCCAACAAGGCTTTGTCTCCACTTGCCTTTGGACACTCATAACAAGCTTTTTTTTTTTTTTGAGACAGAGTCTCACTCTGTTGCCCGGGCTAGAGTGCCGGGGCATCAGCCTAGCTCACAGCAACCTCAAACTCCTGGGCTCAAGCAATCCTTCTGCCTCAGCCTCCCGAGTAGCTGGGACTACAGGCATGCATCACCATGCCCAGCTACAAGCTTTTTTTTGTATACTTGCTTTCCTCCACTGGACTATATGGTTATTGATGACAGGGATCTTGTCTTATCATAGTAAATCCAGACACTTAGTACTGAGCTTAGCACACAGTAGGCCCTCAATAAACCAAGGCAGAACTGAAATTAATAAAGTCAAAAAGACAATCAGACTGTCACATCTAAATAAATGTTAGAGCAGTGCTATCCAACAGAAACACAATGCCAACCACAAATGAAACAGCCACACATAATTTTAAATGTTCCAGTAGCCACATTAAAGGAAGTAAAAGGAGGTAAAATTCATTTTATTAATGTTATTTAACCTAATATATCCAAAATATTATTATTTCAACGTGTAATGAATATTTTAAAATATTAATGAGATATTTTACTTTTTTGTACTAAATCTCTGAAATCTGGTGTATACCCTGTAACTCCTGCTCACCCCAATTTGGACTACCCACATTGCAGGTGCTCAACGGTCACATACAGCTGCCATACTGGGCAGCACACTGTTACAGTGAAGTTCCAAAAACTCTACAGTACATAAAAACACCTCTTTATAAAAGGAAACATTTTTGTAGTAATAAAGAGCTCATTTAATTTCAGGTTTTCCATTAATATGTGTTACCACTTTAGATTTATTTTTAATAGCACTAAGGAAGTAACTACTAAATTAGGTGTATATTTTACCCCTTTCAAATGTCTAGACCAGAAAATATTTAAAATAGATCCTCAAGCTAGTCTTGACCAAAAGCCATATTTATTAAGAAAAATTTAACAAAACTCATGAGCAAGCAAGTGCTGTTACTCTAGGAAACAGTACTTTGGGTGTTCTTCCCCCACTTGTTTGAACAGATAATTAGCAGGTTGTGTTGTTTAGTGAAGTAATTAATTATTCCTGAAGAGCTAAACACTTCTCTTCTAAAGTCTACTTTTCACAAATATTATATAAACAAACAATTAGTAATTAGAAGGATTTGATGCTATCAAGACAACATTAGTACCAGGGACCCAGGAATGCCAGAAACCTCCCCTAGCAGTCAGCCCCCTCCTCCCTGCTGGGTGGACAAGTTTGCTCTTCACAGGAATAGTGACAATCCAGGCATCCAAGCAGCACCTAGCACCCATCATCCCACTGCTGAGCTTGGCCAAAGTCTCAGGTGAGAAGGCTCACATGGTCTTCCTAATTTTCTCACCTCACCACCCCAACATCCTGCAGCTCAACTTGTTCTGAACCTTGAGACCAGCCCAGTTGGGCCTGAATCTGTGGACCCAGCCTAACTTTTCCACTGAGGAGCATACAGAAAGGCAAGAGAAAAGTAGCCCCTAGAAGCCAGCCCAGGAAGTCCAACCCTACGGTGGTCAGCTTTCCAGAGGCCAGACACGGGAAGGATGTGACAGCCTCACTCAGGATCCTGCCCCCCAGCAACCAGGACCAAGAGAGGTTTGGGCCCCAACCAATCAGGTAGGCATTTGTCCCTTTCTTTGGGGCAGGAGGAGGCTATGAAAGAGGAACCAAAGTCCCTTCCCCCACAACCATCTGAAATGTCTGATGTTGTTGGAGTTGTTATTTACCCAGATTCCCAGGTGAAAATCAATAATCTCTGAGGAATAAGGTGCCAGACAGGTCGTTCAGAGAAAAACTATGATATAACCTCCTCAGAGAATTGAAGCAAACTGCTCTGCATTCCCACCTGAGGCAAAGTGAGACTTGAAAATGGGAGAGATCACCCTATGAGAGAGCCTGGCAAAGGAAGAGTCCCCGAGATTTGTCAGTCCAGAATTGTGGAGCCAAGATCATCATATAAAATGCTTTTGAAATATTATTGCTCTGCAGCCCTGAAGACCATACCCTGCAATCAAAGAAGCTTAAAGGCATAAATTATGGGGATTTATTTTTTATTTGCACTTTTCCTCCAACCCCATCTCCTTTCAGAAGTTTTTTTTTTTTTTAATGAGAAGAGTAATAAGAAACATAAAGAGAGAACTAAAAACCTGTTTCCTTAAAGTATTGTACTGCATTGAATCCTATTCTCAACTATGTTTTCCCTTCAGTTCTGTGGATGTATTTTCCAGTGTTCAGTTCACATCAAGGATAGGTATTCATTGACAGAAAAGGTAATATGAAATGCACCAAGGCACACCAAAGAACTGCCCCAAATGCAGTTGATAGCAATCTCATAAGGGAGGGTACAGAAGACAAATGAGACGCATTTGCCTGTTTCCCTGACGTTTACACAGCTGACTACAGCCAGGTGAAGCAGCAGGAAGAAGGCCATCGAGCATGAAGCTCTTTAAATAGCTTTCCAGGTGACACTACCACACAGGCACTGGTGGATTCAAGAGGATAACTGGGACGTGACCATTGTTAAGGGAAGTAAGCTGGGAATCTCGATGAGTCCTGATGGCTCCAAGTGTTTCTGCATTAGACAAGTCCACTGCAGCAAAAGCCTCCTCTTGTTTCAAGGTCGATGTGTATGAGCATTTCTTTCTCCTCGCTTGAAATCCACAGTAGCTAGCACACTGATTTGAACAAACCAACTACAGGAAGAAATTTATGAGGCAATGGGGAAATGTAAATATCTTAGTTGTATTACCATTATTATTACTATTATTGCAGCTACGTTAAAAATAAAGCGATACATATTGAATTTTGTGCATCAAATGATGTGAGATCTCACTGTAAAGTCATCTGGTGTGGTTGGGGAGAAAGATTAGGAGAGTAAAGAAGAAACCAGATTGGCCAATTGCTGATGATGGTTAAGACTGGCTGATAGGCACATGGGGTACATGTATTCGTTGTTCTTTCTATTTTAGTATATGTTTGAAATTTTATATAATAAGTTTTTTAAAAGAGTACCTAGTAATCAAGGAGGAAGAATAAAAGCAGCTCTCTCTAGGGCTTCTCTGAGAGGGCTACTTTATCCCTTCTCGGCTTACCATTGCCCAAGATAGCACAGGCCATCCAACGTGAGCACTGGAAAGAAAGAGCACATCCAACCTATTTTTCTTTAAGACTACAATCTTGGCCTCTATCTCTGGCTGCCTCTAGAGAGAGACTTAGCTTTTGATCACCTCCAAGAAACAACATCCTTTAGGATGTTGGAACCGGCAAGAGACAGCCTACAAAATCCTATGTGGTTTACATGAGAAGTCTGAAGGCACTGCTGTGTTCCGGGTCTGGGGATTAACAGTGCATGAGGAAGCACACACTCTTGGTGAGGATTTAATTTAGCTCATATATGAAGGGAAGCCTTACGAGACAAACAGGCAGCAATTCCATGGGGTGAGCAGAGAAATGAGATTATAAAACAGAGGACAATTTACCATTTCTAAATTGCTCTCTCTCAAAAACTGGATGCCTTAAAATCATCTATAATAGTATATCCTAGAATCCCAATTCTAGGAATGTATTTTAATAAAATAATTGGGCAAGTACACAAAGAGGTACATATCTTTGTTTAAAATAGAAAAAAAAACCAGAAAACCCCAAATGTCTATCAGTAGAAAATTGATTAGACATATAATGAAATTATAATCAACTTTAAAAATGCTGATGTCTGAAGTATACCATTAAGTAAAACAGTGGGTTTTTAAACAGATTTTATAAAATCACATCTTTGTTTTACAACAAAGTGTGTTGCAAGAATAGAAAAGAGCTGGAATATACGATCAAATGTTAACAGTAGTGTTTTCTGGCTAGTAAAATTAAAACTGCTTTTTACTTTCTTCGTGATTTTTGCATGGTCTAAATTTTCTTCATTGAGCATATAATATACTGGAACACCTCCCCCCCCCCAAAAAAAAGCTATTTCTTTTAAGATAATAACAACAAAACCATAAAGATGTATAAAGTAGGAAAGACAAGTTGCAGAGCTGGACTGAGGTCAAAGTGACAATCCAAGCAAATAACCCCACAGTTTGCCTGTCAAGGAGGGTCAATGCCCTTTCATTTCTTTCAAAAGACACCTTATACTGAGAAACCACTCTGTTCCAGTCACTGTTCCAGGCCTTAGAGATGGAAATGAACGGGACACAAGTTCCTGCCCTCAAGGAGTTTTCAGCATAATTGCAGGAAAGGACAGATTTACCCAAATAAATGAACCGTACTACTAGAGGAGTATACAGTGGATGCTCAGGGGGAGGGGGAGAGAGGGGCTGGTCAGGAAAAGGGTCAAAGGAGGCTCTGTGGGAGGAGATTATAAAGACCAGTGCTTGCCGTGCAGGTGAGCTTTGAGGATGGTCACCCCAGGCATGTGCGTCGGTGTCAGCAGCTGGAGGGAGGTGGGCGGGCAGTGCACACCCTAAATCTTTGGGGTAACAGAAGCACAGATGAAACATGGGGTGAGGGAGTGAGGTTAGGGAGTAGGCAGGCCCAAGGTATAGAGAGCCTCTCAAACACCCCACTGAAGCATCCGGGTTCCAACCTAAGGGCACTGGGGAACCTCCGAAGGCTCTGAGCCTTTCCAGGATTAGTCAGTCTGACGACAGTGCAGAGAAACACCACTAGTGGGCCTTATAATAGTGGACATTTTCTGAATACCTGCTATGGACTTGCCACTGTGCTTAGCATGCCACACGCATTAGCAGTCTGAACATCACACCACCCCCACCACCACCCCGACAGTGGAGAGTGTTGTTATCTCTGTTTTCCAGGTGAGGAAACTAAAACTTAGTGTGGTTTGGCAATTTGCCCAAGTTCACACAACTACAAAGCGGCAGAGCTGGGAGTTCATCCTGGGTTGCCTGACTCAAGCTCAGGTTTGGTGCTGGGAGAAACTATGATGAATCTAAAATTGTTTTCTCCCAAATTCTCTGCAATATTTACAAATAACCATAAACTCAACAACTCAATTCCTACTAAAAGGAACTTGATGTGTGGCAAATGGGTAAAGGGGAGAGCTTCCTCAGCCACAAAAATAGAATTTTATTAAAAAAAAAAAACCTAGGAGAAATAAGGTGAAATTGGATCTGTCAAGGGGCTACTTTTTTTTTTTTTTAACTCAAAGAACGATTAGAGAGTAGGTAATTTTGTTTTTGCTTTTTTAATAAGTAGACACAGGTGAGAAACCAGAGGCAGGGACTACAGGGAAACCAAAGGTGGGGAGAAGAGCTCATTAAATAGGGAAGCTGGGCCAGACAGGCAAGGTGGAGGCAGAGGGAGTCTCCAGTGATACCCAAGTGATTTACAGAAATGCAGAAACTGGCATTTATGCAGACTTGATTCCAAGCAAAGGACAGGGAAAAAAAAAGAAACCCTCAGTCAAGATACATTTACTAAGCAACTAAACAACTACAGTGAAGAAGAGAGATATGTTTTAGAAAAAGAAGAAAAAAGCTCCTGCCCCCAAGAAGCTTACAATTTATATGGAGAGATTGAGATACACACACACACACACACACACACACACACACACACACACACACAACCTAGTATTAATACATAGTCACTGCAGATAAAAGGAACAGCTAATATAGTCTATAACTATATGGAACATGAGCTCTGCCTTCCAGGATGGTTAGGAATGCCACAAATAAGACGAAAACAGTGGCCATTCCAAACAGAAGAGAGTGAACAAATGCCTAAGAAATGGGAATGTAGAAAGGGTTTTCAGGGATAGGCCAGAATAAAGCAGTAATGTTGGGGGGCAAAGCTAATTCTGAAAATGAGGAAAATTATCAGGGGAATAGGAAACATGGAAGATAATTAGCACTTATTGAGCATTTTCTCTGTGCCAGACACTGTCTCACCACTTCATTTCATTTCACCCTAATGACCCTATGGGATAAGTAATTATTATCCCCACTTTAAATATGAGAAAACTGAGGCCCAGGAAAGCAAGCCAAGCAACTTGAAAAAAGCGCCACAGCTAGCTAGTGCACCTACACCCAGTTCTGTCTCATTCTTCCTGCTGCTTCTACCTACCCCGTTCCTCTCCCCAGTACTGTGTGCTCACTGTGAATAGTGAGTGGCCTCCGGTGACAGGTTCAGATTGCAGCTACTCCACTGTGTTCATTCAGTCCAGGATTTCAGAGGGTACCCTTAGGAAACCACCAATCCGTTTCAGGAGATATAAACATCCCTGAACTTAGGGCAAAGAGGAATGAAAGACTGGTATATCTCAACACTACTATTTAAAACTTTGGTTTAAAATGTTGCTGCTTTTATGTGAGAATACAAAATGGTACAACCACTTTGGAAAACATTTTGGCAGTTTCTCATAAACATATAGTTACCATAAGACCCAGCAAGTCCACTCCTGGGTATTTACCCAAGAGAAATAAAATTTATACTAAAAAAAAAATCTATATGCAAAGGCTTATAGCAGCTTTATTCCCAATTACCCCAAACGGGAAACCCAAATATCCTTCAACAGGTGAACAGATAAGTAAACTGTGGAACTACTAAGCAAAAAAAGAGATGAACTAATAATACACACAACATAAATAGATCTCAAAAAATTATTAAGTGAAGGAACCCAGACTCAAAAAGATATTTAATATATGACTTCATTTTATGACAATCTGGAAAAGGCAAAATTATAGAGAAGAAGAATAGCTAAGTAGTTGCCAGGGAGGCATAGGAGCTTTTTTTTTAAGTGGTGAAACTGTTTTGTAGCTTGATTATGGCGGTGTGTGTTACAGGCAGAATGATGGCCCCAAAAGATGTCCACACCCTAATCTCTGCAATCTGTGAATATGTTAATGTTACATGGTAAATGGGACTTTGCAGATGGAATTTCAGATGGAATTAAGGTTGCTAATCAGTTGACCTTAAAGTAGGGAGAGTATCTCAGATTAAGGGTCGGGGGAGCTCAATGTAATCATACAGGCCCTCAAAAGTAGGAGCAGAAGGGTCAGTGAGAGTGACATGCCACGGAAGAAGAGGCAGGAGAGGTTCAAAGCATGAGAGGGTCTCTAGCTACTGCTGCTGGTCTGAGGATGGAGGAAGGGGGCCAAGTGGCTAGGACCCAAGAGTGGCATCTAGAAGCTGAGAACAGCCCTGGGCTGATAGTCAGCAAGGAAATGGGAACCTCAGTCCTACAACCACAAGAAACTGAATTCTGCCACCAACTTGAATGAGCAGAGAAATGGATTCTCCCCTAGATCCTCTAGAAAAGAACACAGCTCTGCCAACACCTTGATTTTGGCCCTAGGAGACTCTAACCTGAGAAATCAGTCCACCTACTGGATGTCTGACCTATGGAAAACGTGAGATACTCAACCGGTATTGTCTCAAGCATCAT
The DNA here is from genome assembly GCF_000956105.1 of Propithecus coquereli. Classification (NCBI taxonomy): domain Eukaryota; kingdom Metazoa; phylum Chordata; class Mammalia; order Primates; family Indriidae; genus Propithecus; species Propithecus coquereli. Next base: position 4,888,988 of record NW_012135858.1, read on the forward strand.
AAGTTTGTGGTAATTTGTTACAGCAGCAATACAAAACTACTTAATACAGGACAGTTACAAAACTCTATGTATTTGTCAAAACCATAGACCTATACACCAAAAAAGTGGTATTACTGTATGTAATTTTAAAAACAAAAAATTTTTTAATGTTATTACTTTAAAAGATCATTACTGTGGACAGTAAGAAAGATGTAGCCATATCTCTTCACTTCTTTAGACTTTAAACTCCAAAATGACAACTCAAACTTAGATTTGGCCTGTGTCCAGGCCCCTCCCTTCCCTGTCCATCCTCTGCCAAGAACTAATCTGAGCTTCAGAAGACTGAGGCCACTGCCCACACCATCAGCCAGCTCAGGGCTTGTGGCTGATATTTCGCTTTGGCTCTCAAACAGGTCGGAACTTACACTGCCTCAGGAGGAAGCTTCTGTCTTTAACAAGACCTGCTTTCTCAGGACTTCAAACAAGAGAAAAACCCAGTAAGAGGAAAGTGAAGTGTGAAAGGCCATTTCAGAGAACTTTACTGGGAACTCGCCAAGTCAGAGAGCTTCCATCAGAACAGCTGCTTCAAAACCAATAGGCCCAAAGTAATGGATAATTCAGCAGGGTTTTTAGCAGCTAATGGAGGAGTACTCTTGAGAAATGCTGTAAATCCAATATTTTTCTCTGAAGAATTAATGTGTTTTGGAAGGGTGCCTTTTTACTAATCACTAGCCCATCCCCATCCTCCACTTCTAACTCACCATCAGTGTCATTAACTCGCCTAATTTTTGACAAAGCTGAATGTAGTTCTTCCCCAATTTTCTTATAGCATCTTAAATATGATACATGCTATCTTACCAGGTCTGCTCAGAAAAATGGCATTTGTCTTTAAAATTGTTTTTTAACTACTCCTCACAGCCTACAGCCAATCAAAAATCTATAAGTTAACTATACCAATGTAAAGATATCCAGAATCAACAAAGAGATCAATAAATATTTATTAAGTGCCTTCTATGGACAAGGCACTGGGAAGTATAAAGGAGCAAAACATGGATGGTCCTCGTCTCTACACATGGCTTAACGTGTCATTAGAAATATGACCAAAACTAATAACAATTTAAGGCCAAAAAAATCATGAGATCATATACAACATAGATACTATAGGAGTTCAAAGTGGGGAAAGATTGTGGCTGGTGGGGTCAGGGAAAGGGAGCTTCATGTAAGAGCTGAAAACATGCAAGAATGATGGAGAAGATTCTTCCAAGACAGGATTGTTTCTTAAAAGAGAAATCTAGAAACTCTACCTGCAAAATCTCTCTCTTGGCATACTTCTCCATAAGAATTGAATAGAACTTTAAAGAAAAAAGGTGATCTCTGTTCCAAAAACGCAAAAAATTTCTGGGATTCTGAATTTGGACTAACAGCTAACTCCATCACAATTCATTATTTACTTGTCTCTGCTGGGAGTGAAGGTGACTTACATTTCCGGATAGTCTGGGCTTCTTTGGTCATCCCCACTATGTGTCCCTGGAAGCAAGGAGTATTGTGCCCACCTGAGACAGTTTCCACCTGCAACTGAGCCAGGTGGGCTGGTTCCAGTGGAATTGACTCAGGGCCATTCTACCCAGTGTATGTACCATGATATAGGCTGCCAGAATGGTCATCTCCTTTAGCACCACATTATTAATGGAAATGGTCTTAGCACATCCCAACTCAACTCCCAACATCTGGCAGTCTTTAGCATCTGGCAGTCTTCTGTACACACCTTCACCAAAAGATGAGTAAAAGAATGTTCATATCAATACCACCCATATTAGTCCCAAACTAGAAACTATCCAAATATCTATCAACAGTCAGTGGAAAAATAAACTGGGGTATATTCCTATCAAGGAATACTACAGGACAATGAGGATGAATTTGACAAGCATAGTGTTGATTGCAAGAAACCACACACAAAAGAGAATATACTGTACAGTTTTATGTGTATGAAATTAAGGAACAAAACAAGTAAAACTAATCTATGGCATCAGAAGTCAGAAGTCAGATGTTACCCTGTGGTAGGGGGAGTCAGGGACCAGAAGGACTTCTGAGGTCCTGAAATGTTTGTTTTTTAGTCTTTGAGGTAGTTACAAGGAGCATTTACTTGGTAAAAAGTCATCAAGCCATACACTTATGATAACACTCTTCTATATGAATGCTTTATTTCAATAAAAAGTTTACCTTAATAGAAAAAATGAAAATTCTCTGTTGCATTAAAGGATTATAGTAGGATGAGCAAAAATCATTTTACAGTTGAAGAGCAATGTGTACATTCACAAGCACAATTTTTATTTAAATGTCTTATTTTACACGGTGACTTGGTTTTAATGTATTTAGTCAATAATATATGTATATTTAGATGGGGAATATATACTTATGTCATAATATTAAAGAAAAATAACCCTAAAATTAAGTATCTCTGCTTTGCATATAGATCAAAGAAGATGATTTATTACTGCACTTCATTGTTCCTGGTAGAGGAGGAAGAGGAGGATAAGGGGGAGGGAAGAACACAAGAGGGAGGAGGAGGGAGGAGAAGAAGAATTTCTTCAGGCTCTTCAAAACCCCTGGGAAAAAAATAGGGTCACCAGAACATGTTCCAGTACTGCACAATTTATTTGTTTAAAAATTGTTACAAGCCAAGGGGCAGGGACTAGATGTCCCCAGTAACTCCCACCCTATCTAAACCACAACCTGGTTCAGGATATAGACCAGGCTGTAGGCAGATCCAGGCTCAGAGCTGTAACCCAAACGAGCCACTATCTGCCCATGGATATGTCACTAACCCATGTCTGCCGTTAACTGTAGAATTTCCTTCCTCATCAATAATTGTAGCACACATCTTCTCTGCCAGTTAACGCCAAGCAGAGAGAAACCCCTCCTTCCTGCCCTCACAGGTCAGCTCTCACAATGACCATCCATCCACATAGTACTTGAAGGTCAGGGTTTCCTTTGACTGTGAAAATGGGGAGGGGAGAAGGGGTCGTCAAGAGGAGCTGCCTTCTTAAGCCAGGTATAGGTTGAAGCCGGAGGCCAGAGCCTGCCTCTGTTCCCCAGCCCGGAAAGCGCCCGCCTAACGGTACAGCTAGCACCTGCTGGTCCCCGGGGCCCTTCGCAGGGACTGCTGCATACAACCTTGGCAAAGATGCTGGGGACCGCCTGGGCCGGGAAACGTCGGCTTCTGGAGCTAGAGAAAGGCCAGGCGGACTAGGCAATACCCGCGGTAAATTGTCACCTGTCAATCACTTGACCTAAATACACCAGCCACTGGGGGGATGGGGGAGAGGGTTGGTCGGAGCATGCTCAGTGATCGCGATGACATCACTTAATCAATGCTGGGGACGGGAAAGCTGCATCAGCAGCCTCGAGTGGGCTGCCAGGAACGTGTCAGCGGGGACCGGGAGGCTCCCATTAACTCGGCCGCTCCCCACGCGGCTCGCATACAAAGGGGGCACCGTCAGCCACGCACGCTGGGAACAGCGGGCGGGGAAGCGGGGACAGGGCTGGCTTATTTCATTTGACATATTCCTTTAAGAACTAAAAACTATTGATATTCCCTCCCCCCACAAGCAGCCCGGGCTGCAGAGAGGGAACTAAGTCCGGGGAGGGGGTGGGAAAGAAAAGGTGGGGAAGGGAGACCAAGAGGGAGGGGTCACTAGCCACACAAAGTAACTTCTGCTCTTGGCGGAGGGGCTATTTGGCCGCGCTCTGTACCCCTCGTTCCACAGATGTGGACACAACCTCTTCTCCACCCAGCGCCAAGCATATCAACGGGTCTGCAGACACGGGGTGGGGGAGGGGGTCACGGGGGATCAAACCCGGGTTCCACATCCCGGGCACCCAGGGGGAGAGGAAGTAGGAGACGCACAAGGCCTCCCGGAGACACCAAAGCCACCCGTGGTCCCCCCACCCTCCGCCGTCCGCAGGCGGAGCAAGGTGAAACACCGCGGGGAGCCGCGTCTACACAGCCGCCGGAGCTCCGAGCCTAGGCTACAATTTTTCCTGTACCTTTTTTTCTTCTTTTTTTACTAAGGTCATAAGAAGAAGAGGCAAAGTGTTCGGTAAATCGAAATGATGCCTGGAAGCTTTTGTGGGTTGCAGAACTCATACTTTAAAGGGATCCTGGGCAC
>NW_012135858.1:4893235-4907884 GCF_000956105.1 Propithecus coquereli
CCGGGCCCGCCCCGCTGCCCCCGGCCGCCCCTCCACCCGCCCAGAGGGAACTGTAGGGCGGTGGGTGTGGGGTCTCTGGTCACGTCCACCCGGAGGGCAGCCCCGCGGGGATGTCCGAAGGGGCGGCCCGAACATCTCCACCGCGTCCAGCGCGTCTGGGCGCCGAGCTGCGGCGCGAAGCAGGAGGGGAGGCCAGATGCCCCGGCCACTTACCCCGATCACCACGGTCTCATCGCCTTTAAATTTGGGGATGAATTTGTCCCCGCGGAGGATCTCCGCTTCGTTGAGGGGCCGGAACCGGCACATCACTTTGATGCTGCATTCAGCTGGATCCGCCATCTCGGCCGGCGGCTGGGAGGGGGCGCGGGCTGGGTGGGGGGCCGGGGCTGGGCACGCCGAGGGAGGAGGCCGCGAGCCGCACCGCCCACCGCTAGGCCGCCTCCTGCAGCCTTCGACGACGCTTCTCAGCAGGTCATCGCGAACTCGACGGGCTGGGCAGCCCCGGCCGCTCCGACACCCGGGAGGTGGGCAGCCTATCGGCCTCCGGCCCCGCCGGCTGCGGACCTGCCTGCCCTGGCCCTGCCCAGCGCCCCCGGCCCACCTGCCCGCGGCTACGCGGCGGGCCGAGGAGGCGATGCGCAGGGAGGGAGCCTCGCCCGGCTCAGACCTCCCGGGCTCCTGTGCACTCAGCCATCCTGCATCAGCACCAGCGCGCTCCGCGCCCGGGCCCGCCCCGCCGGCCCGCCCTCCCCGCGGCCCGCCCCGGGACGGTGACGTCACTGCGGAGATCCGCCCCACCCCCGCCGGGCTCTGAGTGCGGTGCATCCCGGGACTTGTAGTCGCTCCACCTGCCCGTGGAAGGACAAGAATGCCTCGTTTGGAGCTGGCTTTCGGGGACAACAGCAGTGCCCCGGGTGCGACCTCCAAGAGCCTGCAAGTCTGGTCTGGCCACTCAAGCCAAGAACAGGATGGAGGTCATACCCAATATTCCCGGTTAAAATCTCTATAAGTAACCAGGTTTGTGTCACCTCCTTGCATCTTTTCCTGATCCCAAAGGAAAATCACTTGGGAAACCCACTTGCTAACAGTCTTTGGGTTTCATTCTTCACCTTCTACCACTGGATAAGGATAGATGTTTGTTCGGAGTTTTGGTTTGATTGGCTGGAACTTAGGTTAGTGACTACCCACGACCAATCAACCAGAGTCAGGACTTGGTAAGATCATGGAGGAATCTCTTGGTGGGAAGCTTCCCAAATGAAGAGGGATGCTATTGCCAGAAGAAGCACATGGGTCTGGGCTGGCAAAACAATGGTGTCCACTCTACCTTTCCAGCACTATCTTTTCCTCCAAGACTCAGTTCAACCCTCCTTCCTCAGGAAGACTTTTCTGACTCACTAAACACCTACATAGGGTTGGTGGCCCTCCTTGGTGTTTCCCTAATCTCCTTTGCCTATCTCTGTCACTATACTTATGCAGTGGTATCTGCCTGACCTTTGTGTCTCCAGCACCTAGCACATAGTAGGCAGCACACTGAACAAAGAGGAAGCTATACTTGAGTGTGAATCTGAGCTCTGCCACTTACTATATGTATGGCCCATGACAGGTATTTAATTTCCTTAAGACTCAGTACCCTCATCTCTATTATTGGAATATTAATATCATGTCAAAGTTTTTGAAAGAATTAAAATATATAGTACTTTTAAAACACCTAGCATGGTGCCTGACATATATATTATTAGTATAAGCTCTTGAGAGTTAGATATTACTATTATTAGGTGCTGAACAAAGGATAGTAAAATGAATTAGTTATTTAGTTGATTTTAGGAACACATCTGTTACTTAAAGTCAGGTAGACCTGAGGATACAAGTTTTCTGCCCAGCTGAGAAGAAAGACCTACTAAAATCAATATTTATGAATCATTATAAGCAGTTTCAATTTGATTTCCTCTTCTCAGATACAGTGAAAGCAGGTTAAAGAAGGCCCAAGTGCCACTTTCTCATCTCTTTTCACATTAAGTTGTTCTCAGGCTCTGGCTCAGAAACCTGCCATCTTTAGTGATCAACCGCATAATATACTGGAGAGGACAGTCTAAGCCCCAGTTTCCCTAGACCAAGTGGAAAATGTCCAGAACCTTACAGACACTGGTTTGTATAAAGAGGTCAGAACCATGGGTAACCTGCCTGTGTGTCACTGGGTTCACTCTTCATTCATTCATCCATTCATCTATCCATCTATCAACTATTAACTGAGCAAATGACATTTGCTGCCACTCCATAAATCTAGATGTGTTCAGTGAACCCTTTTCAGGGGAATACCATAGGCCCTCCAGTTTGAGAGGAGGTTGTGAAATAAGTCACTGCCTTCAGACAACTTAGAAACAAGTCAGAGTACAGAGGTTTAAGTGGTCCATGGTGTCTGAGGAGGCTTAGCAGAAGAAATGGGCTAAGTGGGATTCAGCAAAAATTTAAAAGGGACACCAGAAAATAAACAACAGAAGAAAATATAGATAAATTTTTTTACATCAAAGGACACAGAGTGATAAGGCAACCCACAGAATGGGAGAAAATTTTTTCAAATCATATATCAGATAAGGAGTTAATATATAGAATATATAAAGAATTCCTATAGCTCACAACAAAAAGGCAAACACCTCCATTAAAAAAAATGGGCAAAGGACTTGAATAGGTATTTCTCCAAAGAAGGTATACAAATATCCTTTAAGCACATGAAAGATGCTCAATATCTCTAATCATTATGGAAATGCAAATCAAAACTACAATGAGATACCACTTCACACACATTAGGATGACTACTATAAAAACAATAGAAAATGACAAATGTTGGCAAGGATGCAGAGAAACTGGAACCCTTGTACACTGTTAGTCGGAATGTAAAATGGTGCAGCTGCTATAGAAAACAGTATTATAGTTCCCCAAAATATTGAAAATAGAATTACCGTATGATCCAGCAGTTCTACTTCTGGGTATATACCCCCAAAAGAATTGAAATCAAGTATTCAAACAGATATTTATACATCCAAGTTCATAGCAGAAAGCATTATTCACAATAGCCAAAAGATGGAAGCAACCCAAATATCCATCAACTGTTGAATAGATAAACAAAATGTAGTATATACACGTTAGGTTGGTGCAAAAGTAATTGCGGTTTTAGCATTGTTGAAATTTGCCATTTGATATTAGAATACATTCTTAAATAAATGTGGTTATGTTATACATCATTTTAATGCACATTTCTTACTTTATGTTTTTTTGCTAATGACTTATTACTTGCTATTTAATTTAGACCATGGAAACGATGTTAGACAAAAAGCAAATTCAAGGGATTTTCTTACTTGAGTTCAAAATGGGTCGTAAAGCAGCAGAGACAACTTGCAACATCAACAATGCATTTGGCCCAAGAACTGCTAATGAATGTACAGTGCAATGGTGGTTCAAGAAGTTTTGAAAAGAGGCCGGGCACGGTGGCTCACGCCTGTAATCCTAGCACTCTGGGAGGCCGAGGCGGGCGGATCGTTCTGAGCTCAGGAGTTCGAGACCAGCCTGAGCAAGAGCGAGACCCCGTCTCTACCAAAAAATGTAAAGAAATTAATTGGACAGCTAAAAATATATGTAGAAAAAATTAGCCAGGCAAGGTGGTGCGTGCCTGTGGTCCCAGCTACTTGGGAGGCTGAGACAGTAGGATTGCTTGAGCCCAGGAGTTTGAGGTTGCTGTGAGCTAGGCTGACGCCACGGCACTCGCCCCAGGCAAGAGAGTAAAAGAAGTTTTGCAAAGGAGACAAGAGCCTTGAACATGAGGAGTGCAGTGGCTGGCCATCAGAAGTTGACAATGAACAATTAAGAGCAATCATCGGAGCCAATCCTCTTACAACTATACAAGAAGTTGCCGAAGAACTCAATGTCAACCATTCTACGTGTCGTTCAGCATTTGAAGCAAATTGGAAAGGTGAAAAAGCTCAATAAGTGGGTGCCTCATTAGCTGACCGAAAATCAAAAAAATCGTTGTTCTCAAGTATCATCTTCTCTTATTGTGCACAACAACAAACCGTTTCTCAATCAGATTGTGACATGTGAGGAAAAGTGGATTATATATGACAACCTGTGATGACCACTCAGTGGCTGGACCAAGAAGAAGCTCCAAAGCACTTCCCAAAGCCAAGCTTGCACCAAAAAAAGGGCATGGTCACTGTTTGCTGGTCTGCTGCCAGTCTGATCCACTACAGCTTTCTGAATCCCAGCAAAACCATTACAACTGAGAAATATGCTCAGCAAATCGAAGAGATGCACCGAAAACTGCAATGCCTGCAGCCAGCATTGGTTGATAGAAAGGGCCCAATTCTTCTCCATGACAATGCCTGACCACATGTTGAAAAAGTTGAAGGAATTGGGCTACAAATTTTGCCTCATCCGCCATATTCACATGACCCCTTGCCAACCAACTACCACTTATTCAAGCATCTCGACAACTTCTTGCAGGGCAAACGCTTCCACAGCCAGCAGGATGCAGAAAATGCTTTCCAAGGGTTCGTTGAATCCCAAAGTGTGGATTTTTACACTACAGGAATAACCAAACTTATTTCTCATTGGCAAAAATGTGTTGATTGTAATGGTTCCTACTTTGATCAATAAAGATGTGTTTGAGCCTAGTTATAATGATTTAAAATTCACTGTCCGAGACCGCAAGTACTTTTGCACCAACCTAATACAATGGAATATTATCTAGCCTCTTAAAAAAAGGAAATTCTGCCACATGCTACAACATGGGTGAACCTCGAAGATAGTATACTAAGTGAAATAAGCCAGTCACAAAACGACAAATACTGTACGATTCCACTTATATAAGACACTTAGAGAAATCAAGTTCATACAAACAGGAAGCAGAATGGTGGTTGCCAGGGGGTGGGGAAGGGGACATGAGGAGTTGTTATTTAATGGGTATGGAATTTCAGTTCAGGAAGATAAAAAAGCGTTCTGAAGATGGGTGATGGTAATGATTGCATAACAATGTGAGTATACTTAATGCCACTAAATTGTACACTTAAAATGGTACATTTTAAGTTATATCTATTTTTACCACAATAAAAAAAAGATAAATGAAAAATCAGAAAATAGACGTTTTAGTCATTGGGTGACACCCATTGCTCCCCTTTCTTATTGTGAAGGAAGAATGTGGTTTGAAGAATTGTCCCTGGATCCAGGAATGGGCCTTGATTAACCCCAGTCAGACATGACCATTCCATCTTCTTTGCCAGTGATTGGTTCAGGGATGAGCAGGATGAATTTAAAGAGACAAAAGGAAAAGTTTGCCAAATTTATGGAAAGAAATTCTATTACTCAACCTTTCCCTCCCCGGCTAGAGGATGGCACTCAACACACCAATTGCTACTGGAAACATTCTCTGACTTCATGGAGCACTAGACTTGAGATGAAGCCAAAGCTGTGGACAACAAAGCCAAGAGACCAAAATACCTGGGTCCTTGATTACATGATCGAGCCACTGGGATCCACCAAACCCAAAGCCCACCTAGCTCATCTTATGCTAGACTTCTTGTTTGTCAGAATAAACTTGCCTATTCTCTAAGTCAAGTTTCCGTGAGCAGCTGAAAGGGTCCGAATTGATACAAGAGGTTATTTAGGGAGGAACCCAGCAAGAGTCACAGCATGGAGGTGAGATTAAGTTTACATGCCCAGGGACAGTGAGGAAACCTAAGTGACCAAAGTGAAATTAATGAGAGATTACGTCAAAAGACAATTTAGGTTCCAATCGCAAAAACAACCTGATGGTCAAACTAAGAATTTTTAGCACTGGGCTAACCCAGAACCATCTTTGGACACATAGCAAATCAAATAATTGTGGCAATTAGCATTTGGTGCTGCTAGCCTTAGAGTCGCTAATTCTGTGCTGTCCAAGACAAAAGCTACTAGCCGCAGGTAGCTACTGAGCTCTTGAAATGAAGCCAGAATGACTGAGGAACTGAATTTTTTTCTTAGTATCTTTAATATTCTTTATGTAGGTATACTATTTTTTTCTCCACCAAAATAACAATATATTTGGAGGCAGGAACATTTCAGATTTTAAATGTACTTTTGAAATCTTAGAGTAGAACAACTATTCTAGTAATACTTGTAATAAAATTACAATAATTTTAAACATTTCTGTAAAGCATTAGGGGTACCAAGCTTTTTGATTGTCCCCTAGGGATAAAGATATCCACATACAATTCCAGAAGCTTCTTTTTTGATATATTAGGCAATGAAATAACTTGTATCAGAGTAGAACTTAATTTATTCCTCGAAAGGGCTATAGTAATATTCTTAGGAGACTATTAGATATATCTCACCAAACAATAGTCCCTTTCCCCACATATTTTGGAAGGGAACCGACTTTTTTTATTTTATTAATTAAAATTTAAATTTAGAAGCTGATACCTGATTTGGTTATTGGAAACTTTTAAGTGTACTTGGAGTAACTTGGCAAATCTACATTTTCAACTGTAAATTTTATAAAATTTAAACACAGATCAAATATTTCTGATAAAAATTTCATGTCCAAAACCAGATATACTGTGAGCGTAAAAGACAAATAGATCTTTGAAGAATTAGTATGAAAAAGAATGTAAAATATCTCATTAATAATTTTTTATTGGTTAATTGAAATGAAAATACTCTGGACATATTGGGTTAAATGAAATATATTAGATAATTAAATATCGCCTGTGTTTCATTTTCCTTTTTTTAGCTGGCTTTTAAAAAATTTAAAATTACTTATGTGGCTCCCATGATATTTTGATTGAACAGCACTGATCTAGATGCTCCTGCCAGTTCAACTTGGTCAATAAACAAGAAGAAGAAAATGTGCTAGTGAGGATTATTGTGTCCTGTGGGTGGTCCTGTCCCCTTGGACTCTGGGAAAAGTCAAAACTGAAATCTAGTTTTAAAGGTTTTCCCACCATGGTAAAATTTCCTCCAGGGAAGTCTCTGCACCCCTCAGTCTTTTGTCAACGGTGCGTTGAGGACTTACAGCCCAGGGAGGGGACAGGAAGGGCTGCCAGCCCACCAGCTCCCGGCCAAGACCTGCATGGTGGCGGCAGCAGCAGGAGGACCAGCAGTGATAAGACCAGACAGAGTGGACGTTCCACAGCAGAGAGGAGAGAGGGTTTAGGAATGCAACCGCTGCGGAGAGGCAGTCTTCCCTCGGGTAGGAAGTGAGACCAACACCTCTTTCCCAAACATCTTAGGGGAAGGTGACCCTGAAGTGGAAAGGGAGGAGCAGATCTGCTGTTATAGAGGGAAGATCCACATCGGTGCCCCAACCTAAATGCTCGGTGCTGTCCCTCACCAGCCCTCCATTCGTCACTCGGGAGGTGTACGCTTGCCGTGGGCTCCGACTCCACGTGTGCCCCGTGGACTTCCTCTCGGCTGTCTGCCCCTCAAGACTCCATGAAACTTTCTATGAAATCTTCCCAGTATGGGGTTTCCACTGAGGTGATGAAAAAGTTCTGGAATTAGACAGAGGTGATGGTTACACGACGTTGTGAATGTACTTAATACCACTGAATTGTACACCATAAGAAGGCTAAATGGTAAATTTTATGCTGTGTGTACTTACCACTATCAAAAATTAGAATTTAGGAAAACCTGTCTGAACTGCTCTCAGAGAGTCCACAGGGCTGCCTTCCTTCTCATGTCATGAGTCCCTCTGATTTGGCACCGATCGCTGGCTGCCTTGCAATAACTGCCGTACTGTTGTCTGATACTTTTCTCTAGTTCTTTCCACTTCACAGTATTTTTCTTCATTTTAAATGTCTTGTGTGTATGTCTTGCTCCTTTATCTATGTCGTGGGGATCATGTATTATTTACGTACTTGACAAAATGTTTTCTGAATGATCAATCCATGTCTACTGGTAATGGCAAGGAGAGATGAATAAATACAAGAACCTGGAAGAAATGATGTTGACTGAGCCTTGGGTTCGGGATCCTGAATTTTTCACTCCAGGTCAGTCTACTGCTAACAAATTTTGTAACTTTAGAAAATGTATTCAACTTTTCTGAATATTTATTTTTTTACCCCATTCATTGAAATGGTGCTAAAAATATCTATTCTGGATAAGTGAGAATTGAAAGGGAAATATTTGAGAAAATGATTGGAAATAAAGTCTGGAAAAGGCTATGAAGAGATTGGGGGAATTGCCCCTGCCCCCAAGAAAACGTGAGAAAAAGAAAGGCCTATATTAATATAAAGTTACATCATTATTCCAAGGCCTGGTGTAATGCCAGGAACAAAGTAGCAACTTAATAAATGTCTTTCATGCATTCCTTTATCATTCTATTCTTGGGACAAATGTGCATTTTCAGTTGCAGAAATGAATCCTTGAGCGTCCTATTAATATTAATAGTAAAGGAGCCATTTGCTTCAGGGAATGACCAAGTCCTGCTGCCTTGATGTTTGCTCCTGGTCACATTAATGGGTGTGGTGTGCTCTGCCAGGAGAGCGCCTGCCCACTGTCCTCCTTCCCGACACAGCAAGGCCTCCTCACCCCAAGGGTCTGCGGGTCCGTGAGAGGGGTTAATGAACTGAGGAGCTCCCCGGCTAGCACGTCAAACAGATGTGAAGTTCCCCAGCCACAAACTCTTCAGTCCCCTCCACCAGCCATGAAGCCCTAAAGCTTTACTGTTGAGATGAAACAGAAAATGAGAATTATCTCGATGACTCAAGTGACAGTGAACAGTCTCACTTTGACTTGCTCGAACCTGCAAAATCAAGGCCAAAGCATGTGAATGTTTTCCACCCCTTTCTCCCCTGAGTTATCAGAATCATTTTCCCAGCACTCTGCTTCCCTCTATTCTGCCCACTCCGAGAGAACAGTTTTGGCCTCTACTTCCAGTAAGATGTGTAAATTGAAGCAATTATCTGGATTGTTCAAGGCGAAAAAGCCTCAGCCATTCTTCTGCCTGAATGATCTAGGTAATTGCTTCAATTTTCACATCAGCTCCCCATCCTTCGGCAGTCGCTGGGACAGCCATTTAACTCCAACCCCAGGGTCTGCAGGTGATCGTGTGCGTCTAATCATTTCTGATTACCCAGGCCCAGCTTCGTTCCTATAAGTAGAAACTATCTCTGACCCTAGTGAAGATTAAAATCCAAATGAGTAGATAAAAATGTTTTCAAAGATGTCAAAGGATCCCTTTAAAACCTGCAAAAATAATCTGTTGCCATGGAACAGAAAATCTGGATGTCTTTTAAAATGCATCCCCTCAGTTCAATATGTCCAGATATGTCTGAGCTCAGTGGGAAAGAAGTAAAGACAATCAAGTCCCTTTAGCAAGACATTAGCTGATTGGAAGGAGAAAGCCCCTTCTCTTCCAGGAGAGCTGACACATTGACTGAAATTAAACCTTTGGTATTAATTCTTGCTGAAAAAAATTCAGGGCTCTGGAAGAATAAGACAGGGAACCACTGAATCTAAGGAGGGAGAGGAAAGGAGGGAAGTCAAGCTCTATGTCCTGGTAGTAGAGCGGGCACCTGTGAACGAGCATTGGCAATCTCAGGGCAGGCCCAGTGAAGAGCTGAGATGCAGGAGGCTGGGGGCATCGAAGTCCCCTGCCCCGCCCCAAGGGCTGACCCAGTGTGGTCTGTGTGTCAGCTATTCCCTCATCTTCCAGAAACTGTGTCTAATTCATTCAGGCCATATTTGGATGCAAAATTCAACATTGGTAGCTCCTCTAAAAATCCATGCACAGGAAAGCATGAAGAAGTCACGTAAATTTTACTAAAAATGCAGCAGGAAACACAGAAGAGGGACACCTTTTGCACACCTCGGAGCAAACTACTTAAAAACTACTAAATAGACTTCATGCCTCCAAAGTCCCATCTCCGTCATGCAGTCACAGAAGGTCCCTTTCTTTGCCAACACCCCACATGGCTCCTCTTCCCTGGGCCCTGACTTGCCCTGGACTCTTCCTCCCTGGTGCAGAGCTGGTCCATGTACCCCAGCTCCATCCCAGGTGTGCAGCCCCAAACCCATCTCTGTGCTCAGCAAAACCACAGGGGCCCCTCTAGTCAGCAGAGACTGTGGGAAGGAAGACTGAGTACAAACCTGTCACTGTTACCCACGATGGAGAAAGAAAGCAGCAGCCCCAGCACACAAGTTCCCTGTAAAGAAGTTCCCAAGGTGACGGGGTTCCCTGTAGAGATTCTCCTTTGCTTTTTGAAGCAGTAAATGAAATCAGCTTTTCTTCAACAGAAGTCAAAGAAAAGTACCCGAAGACTAGAATCCTTTTTTCAACACGAGTATTAGTTATCTATGGCTGTGTAACAAATGACTCCAACACTTAGCAGCTTACAACAGCATTTGTTATTTCCTAGCAGGTCAGGAACCTGGGCGCTGGGTAGCTGGATCCTGTGGTTCAAGCTCTCTCTCACACAGCCAGGACTGCGGTCATCTCAAGGCTCAGCGGGGAAGGGTCCACTTCCAGGCTCACTCACGTGATTATTGGCAGGATTCAGCTCCTGGCTGGTCACTGGCCAGAGGCTGCCCTCAATTTCTCACCACATGGGCCCCACACAGCAGTTGGCATCATCAGGATAAGCGCAAGAGAAGGGACAAGACAGAAACTACAGTCTTTCATAGCTTAATCCCATCCATCATTTTTGCCACATTCCATTGATTAGAAGCAAGTCACTGATTCAGCACACGTTCAAAGGGAGGAGTTACACAGGATGTGAACAACAGGACGTATGCATCACTGGGGGCATCTGAGACAGCTGCCTGCCACAACCACCAGCAAATGGGCTAATTGTTAATTACTGGTCACTCACACTGAAATAGGGAAGAGAGTAGAGTCAAGGAATACAACTCTGGAAACAAAATAAGCTCTTCCCTCCAAAAGCCTCAATCTAGCTGGGAGACATAAGCTATAGAGAAATTAAAAGAGAAATAACAGCAATTCTAAGCAAAAATCCAAGACAGCAACCATCAAAGGAAAAAGGACAAAGGACAAAAACAATATATTATACCTCATAAAAATATAAAGTCCTATACATCAAAAACCATGCACAATAAAAAAATTCAACAATCAGCTAAGGAAGGTTTTTGCAACACATATGACAAAGAGTCGGTATCTTTAATAAAGAACTCTTTCGAATCAATATGACAGTTGTAAATGTATGGTAGAAAAACTAGCCAAGAGCATTAAAACCCAATAAATAAAAGAGTTACAAATTATCATGAAGTGCATAAAAAACTATTAAGCCTCATTAGTAACCAAAGGAATGCCTATTACTTTGGCAAAGATTACAAAGAATAACGTTCGGTGTTGTAAAGTATACCAGAAAGGCAGCCTTCTCTCATCCTACTGGTAGTAAGGTAGATTTGTAAAATTTCTCTGGGAGGGCAACATAAATCAAAATCCTGAAAAATGTACAGGTACAGACTTTCTGACCAAAATGGCAGAGATACCAGGTATGCAAGCACTTGTACTCTCAAGGGAAAAGAAGCACAAAGTTGTGTGGAGACATCTAGGGACTAAAACTGAAAAAGGATGAGAAATCATTGAGAACCTTGAACAGCAGGTCATAGTATCTGGGTGGCCGTTAGCTGGCAGTGGGAAACCACTGGAAGTTTGTAAATAGGGGAGTGCTCAGGTGAAAGAATTATAAGCACAGTTAGAAACACTGTATTAAGGTATTAGAAATCCAGGGATAGAATCGGAGAGACTCATCACTCTTTCCATGGGATCTTTGACCCTCCCCCTCTGACATCACTGTCCAGGAGAGCCAAACAGACAACCCTTCATGCTGAAGAGACTTGGATGAATAGTGCCAGCCTTTTGGCCTCCTGTGATCTTTGATATTTGAGACCTATCGGCTTGTAAGCCAGACAGCACCTCCCATGGAGCATGGAACTCGTTGTACCATGAATGGCAGCAACAGAGGTACATAATTCAGGATATGTAAATCAGGATTCTTTGGGTTACAAGCAACAGAAATCTACTTAGGCTGGCTAAAGCAAACAGCAGAGAGGGAGTTAATTATAATTCTTAAAGAAATAATGCCAGGCTGTGAGTTCAGAAATGACCTGGAATCAGATTTGAACATGGTAAAGTTTCTTTCATTGTCTTGTTTTTGCTCTTTTCTGGGCACATGCTTTCTTCTTTTTCTCTCTCTGCATATTTGGTTCCATGCTTTCTCCAGGTCATATTGCAGAATATTCAGCTCTGCCAGCTCAAAAGAGTTTGTATGTTCAACCACTTGGAGAATTACGAAGGCTGTCTCGCTCTCCCTTTCTCTTAGTTCCAGTTTCTGGGGAAGGACTCTGATGGGAAGGACTCAACTCTGACCAAGGAAAACATCGTGTTCAGCAATCATGGTTGTCATAAATAATCACTTAACCAACTGAATTGGGATGGGGGAGTGCCACAGTTTGGATTTTTGACCCCTCCAAATCTCATGTTGAAATTTGTTGCCTAGTGTTGGAGGCGGGAATTACAGGGAGGTGTTTGGGCCATGGGAGTAGATAGTTCATGAACAGATCAATGCCCTCCCTGGGAGGACAGATCGCGCGAGTTCTCACTGTACTAGTTCCTGCTAGTTGGTGAAAGGAAACCTGTGCATCCTCCCCCAATTCTTCCTTTCTCTCTTGCCATGTGGTCTCTGCACAAGCCAGCTTCGCTTCACCTTCCACCATGAGTGGAAGCCACTTGAGGCCCTCATCAGAATCAGATGTTGGCCCCATGCTTCTTGTACAGCCTGTAGAACTGTGAGCCAAATAAACCTCTTTATTTATAAATTACACAGCCTCAAGTATTCCTTTATAGCAACACAAATGAACTAAGACAGGGAGGGTGGATGGGCAGTTCCCGGGAAAGGAGAAGCACTGGGAACACAACCATGGCATTGCTATCCATGAAACTTGGAGAGAAATGGAGGCATGAGAGACCTCATCCTTTCCCCCGGGGAATTCTTTCTCAACAGATGCTGATGCAGCAGCATTCAGTACTGTGTGTTCTCCATAATATCACTCATTGCAGGCTCAATTCTACCAGAGTCAAATGTCCCCACTTTCTGCTCCTCCCTGCCAACTCCTCCCTACCCACACTCGCACAAATTACCTAATGACAGTCAGTAACATCCAGATCTCATAGAGCCCTGACATGGCCACAGGTCAGCCTGCCACCAGCAGCCTCTGCGTTGGAAGCCAGCTGACCCAGTTGCCCAGCTGCACTGTGGTTAGCTTAGGACTCTGCATGAGACAATTTTTTCCTTAGATGACCTACTCCCTTTCAGAGGAGAGGGAGCAATTGAATTACCAAAGAATTAACTAGATAAGATACTGTCTAAACTACCACAGAAAAGAGATGAATTTGGTATAGTTCCTAAAAAACCCAACCCTGCCCTGACTACTGAAGCTTCCAGACTCTGCTAGTACAAGCGCATAGTCGTGGGCAGGGCCACAGCTTCAACCCGCTTGGCAAATGATTCCCCAGCCCCATTTGAAGGATTTCTTTCTCCTACAATAAACATATTGGCAACATTCAGCCTCTTAATTCTGATTAATAAAAACTAACAGTTTGTGCTGTTCCTTTGTCCACTTTACTGGCATTCATCTGGCCACCTCAGCAAAATGCTGGCACAAGCCTCAAAACTTAAACCTAGGTTATGTTTGACTCTATTTAATCCATTCCATACACACTCAGTTTATATGTAATATATGCATATAAGAGCATATATATACATATACACATATATCAGATAGAGATCATTGTTTTAGTGTTTTGAAAAATTAATTAACTTACTTATTCCACAGATATCTATAAAGTGCCTACTAAGTGCCAGGCACTGTTCTAGGTGCTGGGCGTGCAACAGACGTGATAAGACAGACATGGTCCGAGCCCTCGAGTGGTTTACATTCTACTGGAGGAGGCAGGTAATAAACAATTAAGTACATGACATAATGTGCCAAGCAGTAATAAGTGCCATGAAGAACAGTAAAAAGGGTAAAAGGCTAGAGAAGGGTGGTCGGTAGCATTGTAGTTCAGGTGATGGGGAATTAAAAGAAATTTGGAGATAATGCTTCAATCCTTTAACAGAAGAAATGCAGGGGAAAAGACACATATATACATTAAAAAAAACTAAAAAGAAAGAAAGAAGAGAAAGAATGGAGGGAGGATATTATTAGTTAGCTACTGTCATGTAACAAACCACTTCAAAATTTGGTGACCCAAAACAACAAGCATTTTTTATTTCTCATCCATCTGTTGGAGCAGGCCAGGCTCAGCTGACCTTGGCTGGGCTCGCTCACATTTCAGGAGATCAGCTGGTCATCTGTTGGTTCTAAGATGGTCTTGGCTCTTCTCCACGTGCCTCACATCACTCCATGAGGCTAGCCCAGGCATGTTCTCACGGCGAGGTAGAGGTGCAAGAGGGAGCAAGCCCTACCGTGCAAGAGACTAAGTGGCCATGTCCATGTGCCCTTCACACCCCTGCTTCCTTACGTTTGCTGACATTGGCCAAATCCAGCCCCAAAGTTTCAGGGCAAAGGGTGCTGCTATGGACTAAATTGTGTCCTCCCCCCAAAAAATTCATATGTGAAAACCCTACCTAACCCGCAAGTCACCATATCTGGAGATAG
>NW_012135858.1:4911519-4912472 GCF_000956105.1 Propithecus coquereli
CCTTCCTTTTTATGTCCTTTGCAATCATCCTAGACTAAGCCATTATGGCATCACATCTAAACTACTGTGATTCCTTCTTTGCTGCCCACTCTGCCCCTGTATCCTCTGATCTCACATTCATCCTTCTGATACCCATTAGAAAACTCAAGTCTATTTTTAGTATTCCATAAATTATAGCTGATATGGTCAGGCAACACAGAAAAGGGAGAAATAGCTATAGAAAAAGTGGAAACAAAATTATACATAATTGCAGGAAAGACGGTTACCTCCACCGCCACCTTAAGTCACAAGTTAGCTAAAAAGCTAATAGAACTAATATGAGAGTTCAGTAAGATGTCCAGATGAAAAATAATAGATGAAAATCACTCTCCTTTCTGTTCATCAGGAATATTTAGCTTCATAAGAGAGTTGGAATGCCTCATTGACAAGAGCTGTCAGTCCTTAGTACTATGGTCTGAATATTCATGTCCCCCCAAAATTCATATTTGAGACCTAATCCTCTAGAAGACGGTGTTAAGAGTGGGACCTTTAGGAGATGATTAGGTCATGGAAGCAGAACCCTCACGAACAGGATTAGTATACTTATAAATTAAGCCCCAGAAAGCTTGCTTGTCCCTTCCACCATGTGAGGACACAGAGAGAAGGCACTGTGTTTGAGGACACAAGCCCTCACCAGATATGGAATCTTCTGGCACCTTGATCTCGGACCTTCCAACCTGTAGAACAGTTTCTGTTGTTTATAATCTATGCAGTCAATGACAGTTTGTTATAGCAGCTCAAACCAGCCAAGACACTCAGGGTTTCCCATAGAGGTGGAGAGAAATGGACACTTTCCTTACGTGGACAGTAGGAAGAGTAAAGGCCCAGTGTCTGGAGCTGGAAACCCCGGCTCCACATCTTCATAGCTGAGTGACTGTGAGCACACCACCTCACCTCTCTGTGCCTCAATTTCC
>NW_012135858.1:4912522-4920986 GCF_000956105.1 Propithecus coquereli
ACTATTGCTCAGGCTGGTCTCAAACTCCTGAGCTCAAACAATCCACCCGCCTCGGCCTCCCAGAGTGCTAGGATTACAGGCGTGAGCCACCGTGCCAGCCTGGAGATAGGGTCTTTAGGAGACAATTAAAGTTAAATGAGTTCATAACGGTGGGGCCCTAATCCAACAGGACTGTGGCCTTATAAGAAGAGGAAGACAGAAATACCCCCTCTCTCTCTGCCATGTGAGGATACAGTGAGATGGCACCATCTGCAAAATTATATTTTGGCCAAAGTTATTGCAAGATCTTATTTAAAAAATATTCATTCACTCATTTAATAAGATTGATCACAAGACTCTGTTCTAGGAAATTGTACCACATTTATCTAAAGACTCTTCCAACTCAAAAAAAAAACAATTTATATTCTTGCTACCAGAGAAGCTACTAAGGTAAGCAACACATGGTCCCTGCCTTCCTGGAGTTTACCATCTAGTGAAGGAACAAAGACAGGGAAAAATTGTACGTGTACATCTCTGAGATGAGTTTTGGGCTTTCCTACGTACATTTGGAGGAGTAGACCTGTGGTGGTCACAGGGTAAAGCCACGTCCTTGCAGAAGAGAGGTAGGATCTCACCGAGGGAGCACACATGTCCACCATCAGTATGCTGGCAGAAGGAAGTGGGCCTTAGGCTGCTGGAAGAAGGTTCCAGCTTCTTCCTGGGCCTCTCTGGAAGCCTGGACTTCAAGGGTCCAGTGGCAGTGGGACTTGAGACAGTGGGGCCCTGTTGTGGTAAGCTCTTGCATGACCCAAAGGTGGGCTCTTCTGCTTTCTTTTCAGGAATCAGAAGTTGGGCAGGAAGGCTAAAGAGTGAGTATTGCCTCTCTTCCGTCAGGAGGGCCAGCTCACCAAGGAGCAAAGACGAGTGCCTCAGTGCCCCAGGGAAGGTCATTTGCTGGTTTCTACAGCCCTGGGCACTGGCAGAGTGGCTTCCATAAACACCCACTTTGTAGAGCTCCCTCCATACCTGGCAGCCTGCAGGGACCCACCAGGCCCCTGGGTGCTTCTTTTCCGAGAACCATACCATCTGTACTCAACTGTCTTACCACCTCCAGGAAGAAGACGGTGTTCCTCTGATGGAATCGCTTTGTAGGGAGGATAGAGGTATGTGAGGTGGACAGGGAGTGTGTCTTAGGTTGGGATTCCCAGCAGCAGAGCCTGAGACAGGGATTCCTGTGGGGCGTCTCCTGGGGCGTGGAGGAAGCAGCAGTGATGGACAGGCAGGGAAGGAGCTAAGCGAGGACGCTGGCTCTGGGAGGAAACTCTGGGCACAAATCGTATCACTGTCTTAATCTATTTGTGCTGCTAACAGAATACCACAGACTGGGGAATGCATAAGGAACAGAAATTTATTTCTTCAAGTTCTAAAGGTTGGGCAGTCCAAGATCAAGGCACTGGCAGGTTTCATGTCTGGTGAGGGCCTTCTTGGCTGTATTCTCCTATGGCGTGAGGGATGGAGAGGCAAAGAGAAGAGAATGAACACTGCATCTTCATGTGGCAGAAGAGCAAGAGCATGGTCCCTTCAAACTTGAGCCCTTTTGTAAGGCATTATTCACCTCCCCACTTCTCAATACAATGAGGATTAAGTTTCCACACATGGATTTTGGAGGGAACACATTCCTTCAGGCTAAGGGCGTGGCTTTCTGGACCCCTGTGTCAGTCAGTCATTGACTGTGTGGCCCCTTCCAGGTGAAGAGAGTCCATTCTCTGTTCTATGGAGGGGGACAATTCTCTACAGCGGGAGCAGCGAGGTGCTGTTAACAACCAACAGTTTCAGCTTGGAAAGGGGTCTGGGTGGCGCACAATGGCATCCATGATGGGCAGGGCATGCTCTGCAGGGAGAAGGACCCACGTGTGTGAAGAGCATGTCGTATCCAGAGCCCAGTGCTGCTGGGGTGTAAATTGTGAGGATCTAAATAAGCACTAGGTGAGGTGATGCAGGTGAAAATACTGCATGCCCGTGAGATGACAACCAAATGTCCCACATCGGTATTTCTCACAGGGTTGATATGAAGACCAGCTGGGGCACAATAGACATAAAATGTCACTCCATAAACTAGAAAAGCACGACCCAAGTGCTAATTATTTAAGATATGTTTTTGATAGACACAAGTGCATTCCACAAGCTGTTCTGGATTGTGTACTATATGCCAGGCTCTGTGCGAGGCACAAGGGATACAGCAGAAACAAGTACAGCCTTGGTTGTACTTGTTCCTGCCCTCGTGGAGCTTGTGGTCCAGTGAGGGAAACAGATATCGCACAATCACACAAACACCTACTGAACTGTCACTGTGGTGAGTCCTTTGGAAAGAAAAGTGCAGGATGCTAAGAGACAGTGTGGTGGTACTGGTCTGAGGGTTGGTGACATCCAGGACCCCCTGAGCAAGGGCTACTAAACTAAAGTGTGTGGAAAAACAGGTAACAGAATGCACGAAGGCCCTGAGGGGGGAAAGATACTGGTGGTTTTGAGGAAAAAAGAGAAGATGGTAGGTTTGGAGCAGGCAGGCAGGAATGGAGCTGGATAGCTCAGGGATTGAAGACTGAACCATGGCGATTTGGTTTTTAAAATTATATAAATATACATGCTGATGCTGTCATAAACTGAGACTTGTGATTCATTTACTTCTTCTTACCTCCTGTTAGGTGACCAGCCACATGTTCTCAGTGGATACTAACATCTGTTACAAATTGTCACCATCAGATAGAACACTGGGTTTCAGGTAGGATCTATGTATTTTATTGCTCAACCATATCACAAGTCCAGTAAATTCTTTATCAAAAACATCTTTCCGGCCGGGTGTGGTGGCTCACGCCTGTAATCCTAGCATTCTGGGAGGCCGAGGTAGGTGGATTGCTCAAGGTCAGGAGTTCGAGACCAGCCTGAGCAAGAGCGAGACCCTGTCTCTACTGAAAAATAGAAAGAAATGATCTGGACAACTAAAAACATATATAGAGAGAGAAAAAATTAGCCCGGCATGGTGGCACATGCCTGTAGTCCCAGCTACTCGGGAGGCTGAGGCAGAAGGATTGCTTGAGCCCAGGAGTTTGAGGTTGCTGTGAGCTAGGCTGACGCCACAGCACTCATTCTAGCCCAGGCAACAAAGCGAGACTCTGTCTCAACAACAACAAAAAAAATACACCTAAACTGTTAAAGTAGTGGCTGCAAAAAATAAGCACTATAAAAGTATTTGCTATTATTAATCCTCAGCCACACTTTGTCACCCACCCTGAAATTTTGCCTTAAACCCTGAGTGTCACAAATTCTTCCACAAAAACAATTCCATCATTCCCTAACCCCTATCCCTTTGACTAACAGGGATTCCATGCAAGTCCAAGGCCCAAGCGTTGTGCTAGCTCTTCCATCATTTTTGGCCCTCATGACGGATATTTTCTCCAAAACCAAAGTCTGTGAAGGTAAAACCCAGCAGCCGGCAAAGACATTACTATCTTAAATTCTAAGAAAGTTTCACTCCTTGGAAGTAGTCTCAAACACCTTCATATAGAAGAGGTTTGCTTTACATTTGCATAACTAAAATTCTCTCTTGAATGTAATTCAAGGACCAAACGAATACCTCTACAAGCAAATTTTAAGTAACAGGAGATGTTTGTTATCTTCTTAATTATCAAGATTTCAAAAATATTAGCATCCAGATTTCAGCTTGGGCATGCCAGATACAGATATCCACTACCTTTGTATTTCAAAGGTTTTAAAATACTGTAGTGGCTGCATCTGGACAGATTTGTCACTGAATCTAAGGATGACAAGGAACTGAAGGCATCTGCTACCCAGAGGCAGCAAAGAATGCAGCGGGGACCCCAAGCTAAAGATGACTGGTAAGAGAGATAACCTGATGTTACTGATTTTACTCTCTTTGTTTATTTCCCCTTTGCTACCCTGAGCATTCAATAACCCTTGTTCTCAGCTGTGCCAAACAGAATTAAGGGAAGAGCTGTATGTCCTAATATGTGGCTAAACCCTCAGAAATAAAGCCAAGGTCCCCAAGGCCAGCCTGTCAAGGGTAGGAACATTTAGTGAGTCTCAGAAAGAAAGTAAATCTTAGAGTAAGAGTTAAGACTTTGAGATGCAGCCAGCACTCTCTACTTGGTAATTCCTCCCCCATAGCCAGCCTTGGAGGATCTGGGCTAGATTTTATTAGGCTGGCCATCTGGTTCCATTACCACATAAACCCAAATAGCATTAATGGAAGAGAGAATGTTATGTTATGAATCAGTACCATGGGGAGTTAGAGGCAAGTGTCCTGAAATTCAAAAGAAAAAGAAACGATTTCTAGCTGTCAAGGAATGAGGCAAGATTTTCATAGGGGAGGTGACATTTGAGAAAAAATAGTGGCTTAAAAGCCTAAGGATTTATATTTTTTATAAGAAGGCAATCCAAGACTGATATGGCAGCTTCAGGCAGTCCCAAAGGACCCAGTAATTAATGCAAGAAGGTTTTCTAGGTTTCTGTCCTGCCATCCTCAGTGAGTGACTTTCATCCTCAATGTCGCCTCATGGTCCAAGATGACTGCTAGCACACCAGCCATCAAGGCCACATTCTAGACAATGAGAAAGGCAAAGGATCACAATCCTGCCTAATCAGCTCCCTTTATGCAGCTGCCTGCAAGATAACACTTCCACTTCTAACTGACTGACCAGAACTGACTGACACAACCACACCTCGCTGCTGCAGGGTCTGAGCTGTGTGCCTTGCTACCCCAAATAACACTGAGATTCTAAATAACATATCCCCTTGAGAAGGAAGGGGAAAGTGGATATTAAATCTCAACTAGTTGTTTCTGGCCCAGGAATTCTAAAAGTATGTAAACAAAGTAATGATATCAATCAAAATATCCTGAAGAGACCACCTCATCAGTGGCATATACAATGGAGAACTGGACAGGAGCTCCACTTCCAATTTGGTAGCATGAGGAGCTCTGCAGAACCATTCTCCAGCAAAACAAGCAAAGCTGGTGAAAACTATTTTTAAAAAGCAACCAGCCAGGTGCAATGGCTGCTGCCTGTAATCCTAGCACTCTGGGAGGCCAAGCAAGTAGGATCACTTGAGCTCAGGAGTGTGAGACCAATCTGAGCAAGAGCAAGACCCCATCTCTACACAACAAAACAGAAAAGAAAAATTAGCAGGCATGGTGGCACATACCTGTAGTCCCAGCTACTTGGGAGGCTGAGGCAAGAGGATCACTTCAGCCCAGGAGTGTGAGGTTGCAGTGAGCTATGATGATGCCACTGCATGCACTCCAACTGGGCAAGCAAGACTCTTCCAAAAAAAAAAAAAAATCCAAAAAAACCCAACCATTTAAAGTCTCTGAAAATTGTCCTAAGGGTAAGGGCATAGAACAAATAAAGAAACATTATTCAAGGAAGTCAGTTAAACTCAATAAGGACAGCAAGCATCTGGCATAAGCCTCCACCCACCCACCCACCTCCCCCTCTCTACCCCATTTCAGTTCAAGAAAGCTCCACTCCAAATAGGTGTGGTCAAAAAAACAGGACTCCCTCTCCTCTCTCTTCCCAGTCAACGGTTATCATATCTCACTTAGACAGACAGGCCACCACCATGTCTCGTCCCCTCCAACCCCAAGGTGAAGAGGCTAAATCCCTGGTGAGCTCTTTTCTTCCACTCAGCCCTAATCCATAGGAGAGAGGGCCTATCCCAGGCACGAAAAACCACAAATACCAGAGCCTAGATCACCCTCACCCATTTGCTCACTTGCAGGTCAGAGGCTAGACACTACCATAACACCTACCCTGAACTCAGAGCAGTGGTTCAGAGATTTTGCTTAGGGGTAGAGGCAGTCCATCAGAAAAGAGAAGTCCAAAGGTCTGGTCAAAGGAACTGACTTTATTTAAAACACATGTGGGATAGTTCAAGCCTAAGAGTGCTCTAGAAAACAATAGCTCCTTTTAATTAGAGCAATGAGCAAAGCCATAGACTAGGTAGTTCACTAGAGAGAATCAGGGAAAGAGAGGCAAAGAAGAGCCCTCTTGAAGTCTGAATAAACCTCAAAGACTGGCTTCAAAAGCTAGCCCTGAGGCCGGGCGTGGTGGCTCACGCCTGTAATCCTAGCTCTCTGGGAGGCCGAGGCAGGCGGATTGTTTGAGCTCAGGAGTTCGAAACCAGCCTGAGCAAGAGCGAGACCCCGTCTCTACTAAAAATAGAAAGAAATTAATTGGACAACTAAAAATATATATAGAAAAATTAGCTGGGCATGGTGGCACATGCCTGTAGTCCCAGCTACTTGGGAGGCTGAGGCAGGAGGATCGCTTGAGCCCAGGAGTTTGAGGTTGCTGTGAGCTAGGATGACGCCACGGTACTCACTCTAGCCCGGGCAGAACAGTGAGACTCTGTCTCAAAAAAAAAAAAAGAAAGCTAGCCCTGGGAGGATTCTGGGAAGATGGTGGAGCAGGATGCACCAGAAATCTGTCTCCCCACTGGACAACAATTACACTGACAGAATCTCTCTGATGTAACTATTTTGGAACTCTGGAGTCTATTGGAGGCTTGCAATTTCCAGGGAAGGCTTGGAAGGTAAATTGTAGTTAATTTTGGTCAATTTCAGCTGTTAGCACAGTAGCAACTACTCATCCCCCACCCCCAGCCCCTTGTCAGACAGTCGTGCACATGTTCCTGGAGCAGCTTGCCCACAGCTAGTGAGATACAGGTGGGCAAAAAGTACACTTCTCCAACTCCTAGCGATCTGTGCTCTGACCACTGACTGTTGTATCTGATCACAGAGATACAGGCAAAGAAGCAGAGGCTATTGCTGTTGCCCCTCCCCCATTGTTGTAAGCCCCACTTCCGCTGGATGAAATAACTAATAGGGGCAAGTGCCTCCCTGCACATCTTCAATTTTCTTTTTTCCGTTTTGAGAGCCAGACATTGAAGACTAAGACACTCAAAAGTAATCACACAAATGGGGGAAATTAGAAAGTCACCGTGTCAAAGGAAAACACAGGCTCGGAAAACACCTAGAAAGACTTTATGTTCACACTTCCGGCTGATGTTTGGCACAGAGACAGCCAACAACAATAAAAATAAATAAACAAAAACAAAATCCAGCAAATCTTAATATGGAAGGAGAATCAGATTTCCAGAGTTATCACATTATAAATTCCAAATGTCCAGTTTTCAACAAAAATACCACAAGGCATACAAAAACACAGGAGAGTATGGCCCTTTCAAAGGGAAAAAAATAAGCCAACGAAAACCGTCCCTGAAAAAAATAACTGCTGTGGGTTCTACTTGACAAATTTTTTTTTTTTAGAGACAAGGTCTTGCTCTAATATCTAGGCTTGATGGAGAGCAGTGATATGATCTAGTGATCCTCCCATCTCAGCCTCCCACAGTGCTGGGATTATAGATGTGAGTCACTGCACTCAGCCTTAACAAAGATTTTTAAACACCTATCTTAAAGATGCTCAAATAACTACAGAAAGAGACATGGGAAGAGTCAAGAAAACGATGTATAAACAAAATGTAAATATCAATAAAGAAATAGTAAACCCAAAAAGAAATTCTGGAGCTGAAAATTACAATAACTGAAATGAAAAATTCACTAGAGGGCTTGAAAGACAGATTGAGCAAGCAGAAGAAAGAATCAGCAAATTTGAAGCAAGGACAATAAAAATCATCAAATCTGAGGAACAGAAAGAAAAAAATTGAAGAAGGGGAAGAGAACCTAAGGGACTTATGGGACACTATCAAGTGGATCAACATGTGGAAGTTCCAGAAGAAGGGAGAAAGAAAAGGGAAGAGAGAATATTTGAAGAAATTATGGCTAAAAACTTCCTGGATTTGATGAAAGACATGAATATAAAACATTCAACAAGCTTAACAAACTCCAAATAGGATAAACTGAAAGAGACCCACACTGAGACACATTATAATCAAACTAGAAAGACAAAAACAAAGAGACAATTTTGAAAGCAGCAAAAGAGAACCAATTCATCACATACCAGGAATCCTTAATAAGATTATTAGCAGATTTCTTATCAGGAACCCTGGAAGACAGAAGGCAGTTAGCTGATATATTCGAAGTACAGAAAAGAAAGACAAACAAACAAAAAACCTGTCAGCTCAGAATCCTATATCTGGCAAAACTGTCCTTCAAAAGTGAGGGAGAAATTAAGACATTCCCAGATAAACAAAAGCTAAGAGAGCTCATTATTATTAGAGCTGCCCTGCAAGAAATTCTAAAGGTATTTGTGCAGGTTGAAATGAAAGAACACTAGACAAAGAATTAAAAATCTCGTAAAGGCAAATACCTGGGCCATTATAAAAGATAGTATTATTGTAACAATGATGTGTAACTTTACTTTTTGTTTTCTCTATGACATTAGAGATTAATGCATTTAAAAAATTATTAATCTAAAAGCTAGCATTATTATAACTTTGGTTTGTATCTCCA
>NW_012135858.1:4921786-4967582 GCF_000956105.1 Propithecus coquereli
TAACTGACTCTATGCCGTCCGCAAGAGACATACCTTAGATCCAAAGACATGAATTGGTTGAAAGTGAAAAGATGGAAAAAGATATTCCATTAAAATAATAACTAAAAGAAAATAGGGCAGCTATACTAATATAAACAAAATAGACTGTTAATCAAAAAATGGTAAAGGCAGACATTATACATTGATACACAGCAAGAAAATATAACAATTATTAACATTTATGCACCTAATAACAGACCACCAAAATACATGAAGCAAAAGTGACAGAATTGAAGGGAGAAATACACAATTCTACAATCAGAGCTGGTGACTTTAATAGCCCACTCTAAATAATGGATAGAACAACCAGAAAGAAGGTGAGTAAGGAAATGGAGGACTTGAACAACACAATAAACTAACTAGATCTAACAGACATATACAGAACATTCTACAAACTATAGAATACACATTATTCTCAAGTGCACATGAGATATTTTCCAGTATAGATCACATTTTAAACCACAAATTGTCTCAATAGATTTTAAAAGATATATACCATACAAAGCATCTTCTCCAATAACAATGTGATGAAGTTATTAACAGAAAGCAATAACAGAAGGCAAACTGAAAAATTCACAAATTTTTGGTAATTAAACAATGGGCTCTTAAACAGCCAATAAACCAAAGAAGAAATCACAGGGAAAATTAGGAAATACTTAGAGATGAATGAAAACAAAAATACAACACACCAAAACTAGGACATGATGAAAAGAGTGCTAAGAGGGAAATTTATAGTTATTAACACTTACATTAAAAAGCAAGAAAGATCTCTAATTAACAACTAAATTTGACAACTTAAGGAACTAGAAAAAGATGCACAAACTAAACTGAAAGCTGGCAGAAGGAAGAAAATAATAAAGGTTAGAACAGAGACAAACAAAATAGAGAATTGACAAACAACAGAGAAAATCAATGGAACCAAAAGTTCTTTGAAAAGATCAACTAAATTATCAATAACAAACCTTTAGCTAGACGAACTAAGAAAAAAAAAAAGAAGGTTCAAATTATTAAAATCAGAAATGAAAGTGGAACATTACTACCAATTCTACAGAAATATAAAGGTTTGTAACAGAGTACTATGAGCAATGCATGCCAACAAACTGGGTAACCTAGATGAAAAGGACAAATTCTTAGAAACACAAAACCTATAAAGACTAAACCACAAAGAAACAGAAAATCTGAATAGACCTATAACTAGTAAGGAGATTGACTCAATAATGAAAAATCTCCTAACAAAGAAAAGACCTGGACTGAATGGGTTCACTGTTGAATTCTATCAAACATTTAAAGAAAAACTAACATCAATTCTTCTTAAACTTTTCCAAAAAATTGAAGAAGAGAGAACACTCTCTAACTCATTGCACGAGGCCAGTATTACTCTGATAGCAAAGGTAGACAAAGATATCATAAAGAAACCACAGACAAGTATCTCATAAATATAGATGTGAAAATCCTCCACAAAATACTAGCAAACTGAGTTCAGTAGCATATTAACAGATCATACTGTGATAAAGTGGGATTTATTACTGGAATGCAAGAATGGTTCAACATATGAAAATTGATCAATGTAATACATTTGAATCATAGAATAAAAGACAAGAATCACGAGCATCTCAACTGACATAGAGAATTTGACAAAATTGAATACTCTTTCATTAAAAAGGTCAACAAACTGGGAATGCAAGGTAACTACCTCAACATTACAAAATCCACATGTAAAAAACTTATACATCATCACTGAGCAAACATCATACTCAATGGTGAAAGTCTGAAAATTTTCCCTTTAAGATTAGGAACAAAGCAAGGATGGTCAGTTTTGCCACTTCTATTCAACATTGCACTGTAAGAAAAATTAGGCAAGAAAATAAAATGAAATTCATCCAAATTGTAAAAGAAGAAGTAAAATTATCTCTCATCATAGATAATGTGAAATTATATGAAAAAAACCCTAAAGATTCCACGCAAAAACTGTTAGAACTAATAAATGAATTCAGCAAAATAGCAGGATACAAGGTCAAACAAAAAAAAAATCAGTTCATTTCTTTACCCTAACAATGAACAATCTGAAAAGGAAATTAAAAAAAAAATTTTATTTGCAATAGCATCAGAAAGAATAAAATACAGGCCAGGCGCGGTGGCTCACACCTGTAATCCTTGCACTCCAGGAGTTCTTTCTTTTCTCTCAATTTATTTAAAAAGTAATTGTATAAGATAATATGTATATAATTGTATCATTATACCTATAACATATAGAAATAACAATAACTACCCAAAGAAGGAGTCATTTGTCTCTTGCTACTTTCAAGCTGTTCTCTATGTCTTTGTCTTTCAGCATTTTTATAATGATGTGTCTGGGTGTGGATTTCTGCATTTATTCTGCTAAGGGTTTGTTGAACTTCTTAGAAGTGTAGATTAATGCTTTTCAATAGAGTTGTATAGGGGTAAAGAAATTATACCAGATAGTACTCAAACCCATAGGAATAAAGAGAACTAGAAATGAAAAATAAGAAGGTAAATATAGCAAATTATACAAATATACTATTTCTCCTCTTTTCTCAGCTTCTTTAATAGACAGAAAATTTTATAAAGTAATAGTTGTAATGATGTATTGTTTTTGTAACATATATAGATATACTATGTATGACAATAATAGCACAAACATGGAGAAGAAAGAATAGAGCTACACAGAAGTAACATTTATACATCTCACCAGGATTAAGTTAGAATCAAACTCAAGCAAATTCTGATAAGATAACACCGATATGGGAAGCCCTAGGGCTTAACACAGAGATAAATGAAGTAGAGAATAGAACAACAGAGAGAATCAATAAAACCAAAAGTTAGTTCTTCAAAAAGATCAACAAAATTAACAAACTATTAGCTAGACTGACCAAAAGAAGACTCGAATTACTAAAATCAGAAATGAAAGAGGGGCCATTTCTACTGACTTTAGAGAAATACAAAGATTATAAAGAAAGTCTACAAATAATTGTATGTCAACTAATTAGATAGTTTAGATGAAATGGACAAATTCCTGTAAAAACACAAACCACTTAAAGTGACCCAAAAGGAAATTTTTAAAAATCTATGGTATACTCAAAACGGGCCACAATGGGCCACATTTAGTATGATTTCACTTACATAAAATGCCAAGAATAGGCAAATCTGTAGAAATATTAATAGAAAATAGATTATTGGTTGACTAGAGCTAGGGGTGGGGAAATGGGGACTTGGAGAGTGAAGGCTAATAGGTATGGGGTGTTTTTTGGGGATAATGAAAATATTCTAAAATTGATTGTCATGATGGCTGCACAACTTTGTGAAAATACTAAAAGCCGTTAAATTGTATACTTTACATAAAACGTATGGTATGCAAATATCTCAATAAAGCTGTTTCTTTTCAAAAATGGCTTTGATGGGAGAATCTGGAGGTGTACAGGCTATTGCAAGGGTCCCGACAAGAGACTGACATCATGAACTGGGGAGAAGAATGGAAATCAAGACGAGGGAACAGGGTAATGGAAGATGAACCACCAAGTAACAGTGATTGCAGAATGAAACTCCAACTCTTGCAGAATTTTAAAGGTCAATATACTATATAATACAAGAAGCTTGGAGACTATTTCAAAAAAAGTCTTGTTGGAAGTATAAGAAAATGCCTGGCAAGGGCACACGCACGCACGCGCGCGCGCACACACACACACACACTCCATGGATTTAAAATAATTCACCAGGTGTGGTGGCTCATGACTGTAATCCTAGCACTCTGGGAGGCTGAGGTGGGAGGATCATTTGAGGTCAGGAGTTTGAGACCAGCCTGAGTAAGAGTGAGACCATCTCTACGATAAATAGAAAAATTTAGCTCAGCATGGTGGCTCATGCCTGTAGTCCCAGCTACTCGGGAGTCTGAGGCAGGAAAGTCACTTGAGCCCAGGAGTATGAGATTGCAGTGAGCCATGATGACACCACTGCACTCTAGCCCGGGCAAGCAAGAGAGTGAGACTCTGTCTCAAAAAAATAAATAAATAAATAAATAAAATAGTTCACCACATGGCTAATTATCAACACTGGGAGGCTACTGGGAAAGGGGAGAGGGTGTATTCTGAAGAAAGAGAAAGCTGGTCCTGGTGAGGAAACAGGAGAGTTCACCAAATGAGGCAGCGTATTGATTAATCTGTTCATTCACTCGCCAAATATTGATTGAGCATCTATCATGATCCACATTGTGGATACTGTAGCGCTTAAGAACTGCCCTCAGGGAGCTTCCAGTCTAGCAGGAGGAGACAGACAATGAGCAGGTGCACAAAGCTGTGTGTAACGTGGTACGGAGAATGCTGTGGAGGAGAGGAAGCCGGGAGGAAGGTACTCGGGGTGACCGTACACAGGCAGCAGGCTGCTCTGAGGAGGTGGCAGTGAGGAACTGGGACCTGAACAGTGCCAAGCGTGAGCATGACAGCTAGGTGCGGGCAGGGCGTCTCAGGCAGAGGGGCTGCTGGAGGCCGGAATGACCTTTAGAGCGTGAGGAAGAGCTGTGAGGCCGGGTGAGCCAGACAGAGCACAAAGAGGGGACAAGGAGGGCAGCAGGGCCTAGATTGCTCATTAGGGGCTTAGGCCATGGGGAAAGGACACAGTGAGAGTGTCGAGTTTATTTTAAATGTGATGATAAGTCATGGGAAGGTCTGGACAAGGACCGACAGGATGTGATTTGCACCGTACAAAGATGCGTGGAGGCTGGCTGGGGTGGGGTGTGAAGAGAGGTTGGTCGATGGGAACAAAAACCCTGTTAGATAGAAGGAGTAAGTTCTAGTGTTTGATAGCTCAGTAGTGTGACTATAATAATTTACTGTATATTTCAAATAGCTGGAAGAGAATATTTGAAATGTTCCCAACACGAAGAAATAATAAATGTCTGAGATGGTGGATATTCTAAGACCCTGATTTGATCATTTCATGTTGTATGCGTGCATCAAAATATCACATGTGCCTCATAAATATTTATAATTATTATGTATCAATTAAAAAAAGATGAGTGGAAAACAAGGGGGTGTTAGGTAAGTGTGGAATCAGAGTCTTAGGGGTTACATTTCGTCCCCTCAAAAACGATATGTTAAAATCCTAGCCTCCCCAGTACTGCGAATGTGACCTTATTTGGAAATAGGGTCTTTGCAGATTTAATCAAGTTAAAATGAGGTCATTAGCATGGGCCTTAACCCAATGGGACTAGTGTTTTGTATAGAGAGGGAAATTTCTACACGGACACAAGTGAAAACGCCATGTGACGACACAGAGACACACGACACAGAGGGGAGACCCGTATGAAGATGGAGGCAGAGACTGGAGTTAGGCTGCCACCATCCAGAGAAAGCCCACAGCTGCCTGAAACTGGAAGAGGCGAGGAAGGATCCTGCCTTACAGCTTCCAGAGGAAGCGTGGCCCTGCTGACACTTTGACCTTGGACTTCTAGCCCCCAGAATGGGGAGAGAATCCATTTCTGTTGCTTAAGCCACACACTGTGTGGTGCTTTCTTAGGGCAGCCCCAGGAAACCAAAGCACAGAGAAAACACGAGGTGGCTACTCCAGGGTCCTCACAAGAGAAGCAGGTCCTCAGACAGGGAGGCCCCAAGACAAGGTCTGATTCCTGATATATTAGTATTTTGAAAGCAGAGCAGACAGGAATTGCTGATACACTGGGTTTGGGAAGCAAGTGCACATTAGTTGCCAGGGACATGCTTGAGGAACACTTGGCAAGGAACTCCAAGACCAATGAGAAGTCCTTAAATTCCAAATGTCAAAAGGAAGAGATCAATCTGTGGAATCTCTTAAAGTTCTGGGGAACTGGGGGATGCACCCAAGAATAAACAGGACAGAGGTATCAAGGTCACAGGTATCTGGCCTCTGTTTCTGTGGAGCAGCGTTAGGAAATTGGTCAGGCTGGAAAATGCTTAAAATAAATTGACAAATTAGCCACAGGCACATCACTGCGTGAGGCGTACCTACGAGTCATGTAGGCATTCACACAGGAGCCACACTGGAAAGCAGTCTGTCAGTGTGACTTCGGGTGCAGTTGTTGTCCAAGGCAGCCGCCACCCATGTATGAGAGGCCTCCAGAGGGTGCAGGGGTTACAGAGGGCAAGGATCACCATGGCAACAATGGGGACGTTTAATCCAAAGGAGCTTCAGGCAGATCCTGCAAATGCAAAGCACTCATGCACCCAGCCCCAGTGATTTTCCCCTGGAGGGCCTGAGAAATTAATTAGGTCTTTTTTTTTGGTGGTGGTGGTGTAGGTGTACAGGGGTTTCTAGAAAGTAGGAGCAGGCAGAGCCTATCAATTATTGGGTATTTGCTACATGGTAACATTATGCTACCCATTTTACAAACATTACCTAATTTATCCCTCAACCATGCAAGTAGGGCTATATTCCCCCCATTTTGCAGATGGGGAAACTGAGGCTCAAAGAATTTAAGGAACACATCCCAGTCTGCACAGTAGCAGTATTGGACTTCAAACCTAGGGCTATTTGACTGAAAGTCTTGGCGGGAGCTGTCAGTCAAGAGCAGCACTGAAATCAAAGGGAAAACACTGTCCCAGTTGTCACAACAAGGGTAGCAGAGGGACAGCTGCAGTGTCCTGGTGCCTCACCAGTCCTGGCCTGGGCTCCCTGGTAAGAGGGATATTCATCCTCTCCTGTGAGCCCCTGGAGGGCTGGAGTGTTCTCACTTCTTTCTTTGCATCTCCAGTGCCTGCATATATGCCTTGCACACAGTAGGTGCTCAATCCACCTTTGTTGATGTCACTGATGACAGTGGATGGGAGTGATTTGCACAGAAATGAGGCCCCAATAAGAAGGGGTGAACTGAAGTCTAAACCTGCACATTTGCCTGGGGCACTCCGCCATCTTCACTGTCCCATTCACTTTCATTTAAAATTTATTACAAAGGATTGAACTGCTTCAGCAACTCTTGGGTTTGTCTGAATTCTTTAACAGGAGCGCTAGTAAGTGTGCCAGCACTTTACTTTCTTGCATTGACTCTAACTCTTCAATACCATTATTACTGCTGAAACCGCCAAGGCTCTTTGGCTTTGAGTTCTAATGGATATCAGACAGCTGAGCCTCGGAGGATCAGCAAAAATGCTTTCTGGAGCACAACTGGGCACCAGCGTCCAGCACCCTCCATCCTGACCCCCGTCTCCGCTTGCACCTGCTGCATGTACCTGCCAGCTGCCTTCTTAGGAACTGTGCCCATCCACAGAGATAGTGAAGCACCCAGGACGAACTTCTACCCTTGTGAGGTCTCCATGGAGTGACGGCCAGACCAAGGTGACCAGGAGACGAAGATGCCAAGGAGACCAAAAGGCCTGCAGAGCCTCACACCCAGCCCTCCCTCCTCTCTGCTGGAATCCTGGAATCCTGCCACCCATCACCTGGCCTGGTGCTCACAGCTGGCCTCGGTCTTGTTAGACGCTACTCTGATGCTCACAGCTGAGCCACATCTCCTGTTGGACATAAATGACCTCTCAGAACACTGACATCAGGCACGGTCACTCTGATCCCATGATACGGTGGGACAAAAACAAGCCTGCCCTCCCTGTAGGTAAGATTTATTGAGATTCCCAATCATAGAACTGCTCCACTTCCCAACAGTATCTAGGCCACAGGGAAGTCCTTGACCTGCCCCCAAATTACCCAACCAAAATCTACAACCTATTTCTGGTTCCTTCTCACCCTCTCCCTGAGATGCCCCTGCCTGTGGAGATGTGCCTGACAGCACAGAGGAACCACCAGGAGGAAGCCAGGCCAGGACCCCAAAACACCCTATTCCCAGACCACTAGTTAAGCACCTGCTAGGCTATTTAGCAAGCATATATTGGCCACCTACTGTGTGTAGAATGCTGAGAAGTTTAGGGTCGGTGCTGAGGTCCGGACAAATCTATCCAAAGACATGATCCCACCCTAGAGGACTTTGTGATCTAATCAAGAAAGATAACATGCAATTACAGGAAATAGCGTGGGTCAGTTTGAGTAGTTCGAGGGGCACAGTTCCTGCCTGATCAAACCTTTGCTGTTCCTGTGGGGCCTCTTCCTCCTCCTCTTTTCCTTCTCCTCCGTATTCCCCTCCTCCTCTTTTCCCTTCTTCTCCTTTCCCTCCTTCTTCAACAGGGTCTCTCTCTGTTGCCCAGGCTGGAGTGCAGTGGCATGATCATAGCTCACTGTAGCCTCCAACTCCTGGGCTCAGGCAATCCCCATGTCTTAGCCTCCTGAGTAGCTGGGAGTACAGGCATGCACCACCATGTCTGGCTAATTTTTAAACTTTTTGTGGAGACAGCATCTCACTTGTTGCCCAGGCCAGTCTCAAGCAATCTCTTTAGCTCAAGCAATCCTCCTGCTCTGGCCTCCCAAAGTGCTAGGATTACGGGTGTGAGTCACCACACCTGGCCTCTTCTTTTTTTTGTAAGGACAGCAGTCCTGTTGGATTAGGGCTCCATGCTTATGACCTCACTTAACCTTAATTACTGCCTTAAATGCCCTGTCTCCAAACATAGTCATGTTGGTTATTAGGGCTTCAACATATGAATTTGGGGAGGACCCAATTCAGTCTGTAACATTCCGCTCTCTGGCCCCCATAATACTTGTCCTTCTTACATGCAAAATGCATTCACCCCATCTCAAGAGCCCCAACAATCTTACCCCATTCCAGCATCAACTCTAAAGTCCAAAGACCAAGGTCTCATCTAAATATCATCTACATCATATATGGGTGAGACTCATGATTTATCCTGAGGCAAAATTCGTCTCCATCTGTCAACCTGCA
Organism: Propithecus coquereli; assembly: GCF_000956105.1. Classification (NCBI taxonomy): domain Eukaryota; kingdom Metazoa; phylum Chordata; class Mammalia; order Primates; family Indriidae; genus Propithecus; species Propithecus coquereli. The sequence continues at coordinate 4,930,638 of NW_012135858.1, forward strand.
AAATAGACAAGTTATATGCTGGCAAAATACAATCTTGGGACAGACATAAAATAGATGTTCCCACTCCAAAAGGGAGAAGATGGAAAGAAGAAAGGGGTAACAGGTTCCCAAGCAAGTCCAAAACCTAGCAAGCCAAATTGCATTAGGTCATAAAGGCTCAGGAAAGCTCCTCTTGCAGGGGGTACTCTGCCTTCTGACCCACTGGGCCAAGAGCATCACTGCCACATTCCTGGAGGGCAGCTCCGCCCCCTCGGCTCTTTGTAGAGGCTCTGCCCATGGGCCTTGGGAGCAATCATCGAAGCTGATCCTCTTACAACCACACAAGAAGTTGCCGAAGAACTCAACGTTGACCATTCTGTGGTTGTTCGGCATCTGAAGCCAATTGGAAAAGTGAAAAAGCTCAATAAGTGGGTGTCTCATGAGCTGACTAAAAATCAAAGAAGTGATCGTTTTGAAGTGTTGTCTTCTCTTATTGTACACAACAACAATGAACCATTTCTCGGTCAGATTGTGATGTGCGACAAAAAGTGGATTTTATATGACAACAGGCAATGACCAGCTCAGTGGTTGGACTAAGAAGAAGCTCCAAAGCACTTTCCAAAGCCAAACTCGCACCAAAAAAAGGTCATGGTCACTGTTTGGCGGTCTGCTGCTGGTCTGATCCACTACAGCTTCTGAATCCCGGTGAAACCATTACATCTGAGAACTATGCTCAGCAAATTGATGAGATACACTGAAAACTGCACCAGCCACAGCCAGCATTGGTCCACAGAAAGGGCCTAATTTTTCCCCACGACAATGCCCAACTGCACGTCACACAACTAATGCTTCAAAAGTTGAACGAATTGGGCTACAAAGTTTTGCCTCATCTGCCATATTCACCTGACCTCTCACCAATTGACTGCCACTTCTTCAAGCATCTCAACAGCATTTTACAGGGAAAATGATTCCACAACCAGCAGGATGCAGAAAATGCTTTGCAAGAGTTTGTCAAATCCCAAAGCACAGATTTTTATGCTATAGAAATAAACAAACTTGTTTCTCGTTGGCAACGAAGTGTTGATTGTAATGGCTCCTATTTTGATTAATAAAGATGTGTTTGAGCCTAGTTATAATGATTTAAAATTCACAGTCTGAAACCGCAATTACATTTGCACCAACCTAAATAGAAAGATGAGAGATGATTTATCAGGGGAATTGGCTCATGTGGTTATGGAGGCCGAGAAGACCCACAACGGGCCATCTGCAAGCTGGAGACCCAGGGGTGCTGGTAGCGGGTCTCAGTCCAAGTCCAAAGGCCTCAGAGCCAGGGGAGCCGATGGTATAGCTCTCAGTCTGAGGCTGAAGGCCTGAGAACCTGGGGGACCGCGGGTGCAAGTCCTGGAGTCCAAAGGCTGGAATTCTGACGTCCAAGGGCAGGAGAAGAAGGATGTCCCAGCTCCAGGAGGGAGAGAACGAATTTGCCTTTCCTCTGCTTTTTTGTTCTATCCAGGCCTCCAGCCAGTTGGATGGTGCCTGTCCACATTGAGGGGGATCTTCCTAACTCAGTCCCCCGACTCATACACCAATCTCCTCTGGAAATTCAGACACACCCAGAAATAACGCTTTACCAGCTCTCTAAGCACTCTTTAATCCAGTTAAATTGACACCTAAAATTATCCACCACAGAAGTAAATAAAATAAGATGAGAGTCTGCCTTTATTCCCACCGAAATTCCAATCCTCTCCTTGGAGTGAAGGGTCTGGGCTTTCATTTTTCTCCTATGCATTTATGAACAAACATGGTCTTTACACAAATAGAATCACTTAGAATTAGTTAAACACAAGACAGTTTCCCCATGTTGTTCTATTAATATATTTTCCTTTTGCTTTTTACTAAATTTCAAGGATCTTAGCTCTTTTCCCTCTCTTAATTATTTGAAAATTATGCATTTTATTTCTATATATATGATGTTACACTTACATTTTGACAATGACGTTTAAGCATTTTTTTCTACCAATGTTGAGAATTAATTCATCACATTCATACCCCAACAGGGTAATATCATTATCAAAATTTTGTCCCTTTCTCCCTTTTTAATATTTTTATTATGGAGGCTTTAAAATACAGAGAAGAGTAGATAAAAAAGTATAATGAATTCCTCCATATACCTCATCAGCTTAAACATGAGGAATATGGAATAACTCATCAATAGATTTCATCTATAGCTCTATCCACTTGTTTCTCTCATCCTATTTTGAATCATATTCCAGATATCATATAATTTCATCTGTGAATTTTTCAACATCTATCTCAAAAAGATATAACTGTTGTATAATTACACTATTAGTATCAAACCCGAGAATCAGTTAATAACATCATCAAATATCTAGTAACTATTCAGAATTCCAGTTATCTCATAAGTGTCATTAATGTTTCCTTTTTCCTACAGCTTGTTTGAGTTGGGATTCAAATAAAATCTACATACTGCAATTGGTTGCTATGTCTTTAAAATCTCTTTTAATCTATAGGTTTCCCATCCATGTTTTTTTTTTCCCTATAATTCATTTGTTGGGAAAAAAAAAGACAGGTTGTTTGTCCTCCAGTTTCTCAAGTCTGGATTTTGCTGATTGTATCCCACGGGCATCATTTGACAAATTCATCTGTCCTCTGTATGGTAGTTAGATCTAAAAGCTTGATCAGATTCAGGCTGGATATTTTTGGCAAGAATACTTGATAGATAATGGTGTGTGATTCCATCAGGAGGCACATAATATCTGACTGTCTTTCTTTTTGTAATGCAAATAGCTTATTATGCTCAATGCCTAGATGTAAAATTGTGATATTCAAAATTCATTTCTTCATGTAATAGCTGGAATACTTCTATCAAAGTAAACCTCTTGTCTGCCATTCTTTTACCTTGCGGTTATAGTTAGTAAAGAGAAGACAAAATAAATGCTTAATTGTTTCCTTTTTTTTTACCAGTTTTCAAAATAATGGCTTGGTTCCCCAGCATCCTCCAATGGTGACCAGTTAGATTTATTTTTATTGTCTTTGCTGTTTTAATAATATTTGACACTCCTGCATTTAAACATATTTGATGTGCTTCAAACCATTGTAGTCATCATCCTCAGTGGTGCTGAAATTGTTCAGTCTTTAGCCAGTTGGAACCTCTTGGTTTGCTCCTGAGTACTAGACAAGTTAAGACAAGACACCACAACACATTTTGAGATTAGTCTGATAAATATATAACTTGAAAATCTACGTGGATTGGTTTCACTCTGTCAAAAGATTTTATTTGCACCAAGCTTGGAGAATGGAAAGTTTCTTAACCTGTCAAGAGGACTATGTGAGTAAAGAGATCATACTCCTCTGTGGAAGGCATAAATCCTCAATTAACATTATACTACATAAAGTTATATAAATACACTTTACATTTATATAAAGTACATAAATACACTTTACACCTCCTTTCAGGCACAGACACTTCCAATGATCCAGGCAAAAGCAGCTGGTGGTGAGCTTGGAAGCCAAGCATTTATCCATCTTTCCACATCTGTTCTCTGCACCCAACCACTGAGGATCTCTGGTGCAAGGTTTTATTTATTTTCCCCACACGCTCTTTCTTATTGGTGTATCATTTACAACGAAATGCACAGGCTTAATTGTACAGATTGATGGATTCTGACAAATTTGCATCCTGTGTATTCATTACCAACAATAAGAAATAGAATATTTCCATCCGTAAGAAAGTTTCTCATGCCTCTTTGTAGTTAATCCTTCCCATCCATTCAGTCAGCTGATGATTTGTTTTCTGTCACCATAGATAAGATTAAACGAGATTGGTTGTTTGGATTTTTTTTTTATTTCACATAAATAAAATCATATAGAATAAACTCTTCAGTGTCTGTTTTCTTTCTTACAACATAATGTTTTTGAGATTCATCCATGTTATCGTATCAATAGTCCATTCATTTTTAATGCTGAGTAGCAGCACACTACAATTTGTTAATTCTTTCACTAATTGATGAAGATTTGGGTCATTTCCAGTTTTTGCCTGTAATAAATAAAGCAGCTATAAACATTCAAGTACAAGTCTTCTTGTACACATATGTTTTCATTTCTTCTGGATTGGAATTGCATTTGTATTTTAAGCATGAGGTGACTTCAAAAAGTTTATTAGAAAGTGGAATTAAAAGACAAAAATAAAAAATATAAACTTTATTTCTGAACATAAACTCCATAAAGTTTAAGACACTTTTGTAAATGGTGATACCAGCCATTTAGTCCATTTCTAAGGAACTGAAGTTCCTAAGAATTTAAACATGTCAATGCAATCTTTTTTACATTGTTAGCTGAAGAAAAATGAATGTCCTTTAAAGATATTTTAAGATTAGGAAATAAAAAGAATCCAGAAGGAGCCAAATCAGGACTGTAAGGTTGATGCCCATTGAAACTCTCACAAAATTGCCGTTGTTTGATGAGAGAAATGAGCAAGAGCATGTCGTGGTGGAGAAGGACTCTCTGGCTAAGCTTTCCCAGGCATTTTTCTGCTGAAGGTTTGGCTAACTTTCTCAAAACACTCTCATACTAAACAGATGTAACCATTCTTTGGCCCTCTAGAAAGTCAACAAACAAAATGCCTCCAGCATCCCCAAAACACTGTTGCCCTGACTGGTTCACTTTTGCTTTGACCAGACCATTTTGACCTGCTGGTAGCCATTGGTTTGGTTGTGCTTTGTCTTCAGGATTGTACTCATAAAACCGTGTTTCATCTCCTGTTATGGTTCTTTTTGAACAAATTCTTCAGGATCTTGATCCCACCTGTTTAAAATTTTCATTGAAAGCTCTGCTCTTGTCTGTAGCTGATCTGAGTGCAACGGTTTTAGCACCCACCAAGTGGAAAATTTGTTCAACTTTAATTTTTTAGTCAGAATTGTATACGCTGAACTAATTGAGATGTCCATGGGGTTGACTATTGTTTGTGCTGTTAATCATGGGTCCTTTTTGGTCAGGGCATGAACAAAACGAATTTTTTCCTTGCAAATTGATGTGGGTTGTCTGATGCTATGGGCTTCATCTTCAACATCATCTTGTCCCTTCTTAAAAAAAGTTATCCATTTGTAAACTTATTTCTGTGGAGGCATTGTCCCAATAAACTCTCCATGAACATCAGTGATTTCACCATTCTTCCACCCAAGCTTCACTATAAATTTGATGTTTGTTCTTCCTTCAATTTTAGAAGAATTCATGTTTCTCCGATAGGGCGTCTTTTCAAACTGATGTCTTATTCTCCTTAGTGCCTCAAACTAGATCCTGTTCAGATATGCTATAACAAGTTAATATAAGTTTATTTTGATGCAAAAAAATGTTTTGAACTTTATGCACAGTTTTTTTATAATACACATTTTCCATGACCTTTTTGAAGACCTCATATATACTTAACTTTATGAGAAACTACCAGATTTACAAAGTGATTGTATCATTTTAGAATTCTACCCACAATGTGTGAGTATTCCAATTGCTCTACATTGTTACCAACACTTGGTATTATCAATCTTTTCAATTCCAGCTGTGACAATGGGTGTGGAGTGATCTAACATTTTGATCTGAATTTGAATTTTCCTTATGACTAATGATGTTGAAAATCTTTTCATATGCTTATTGGCCAATCTCATATCTTCTTTTGTGAAGTGTCTAAGTCTTTTGAGTCTATGTTATTGGGTTTTTTATCTTTTTATCACTAATTTATAGGGATTCTTTCTACTTTCTGGATACAAGTCCTTCATCAGATATGTGTATTATGAATATTTTCTCCTAATCCATGGCTTGCTATTTCAGTTCCTTAGATTTTTAATTTTATTTCTCATTTCATTTCTAGACTCAAGGTCTTTTCTCAATTGCTAACCCAAGCACAAATAAAAGATACCATTTACTGAGTACTTAACTATGGATCTTCTACTGTTCTAAGCTCTTTATGTTATAACATCCATTGTAACAGCTGGAATTCAAAAGATCAATAATACCAAGGGTCGGTGACAATGTAGAGCAATTGGAATACTCACACATTGTGGGTAGAATCATAAAATGGTGCAATCACTTTGTAAATCTGTTTGGTGGATTCTCATAAAGTTAAGCATGTATGAGGTCTTCAAAAAGTTCATGGAAATGTATATTATGCAAAACTGTGCACACATTTCAAAAATTTTTTTTGCATCAAAATAAACGTATACTAACTTGTTATAGCATATCTGAACAGGATCTGGTTTGAGGCACTAAACTCTTTATATCCACTGACTGCCCTGCCACTCACCACCATATGGGAGGCAAATATAGTAACATCCACCACATGGAATTGAGGGGGAAACTGAAGGTAAACAACCTCCTAGTATTGCCCAGCTAGTAAGTGGCAGGCAGGCTTTAAACAATGCTATTCAACATTTGCTGCACATTTGAGTTACCTGGGGTGCAGGTGAGGTAAACATTACTGATGCCCAGGCCGCAACCTCACGAATTCTGATTTAATCGTTTCGAGGAGGGGCCCAGGCAGAGGTATTTTTAAAAAGCTCCTCAAATGATTCTCATAATCAGAACCTCTGATTCAAAATGTGCTCTGAGCTCCCTGCTGCATTGCTCAGAGTTTGCTCCTGAAGATTGCCCTTCCCGCCAGTGCAGGAAGAGTTAAGTGACGGGCCATGCGGAGGCCATCTCTCAGCATCATTTACAGGCTGTTCCTGGCTGATGCTGACGCAGTTCTCACTGTGCAGACGGGAGATGCTTTGGGTTTTAATTTAAGGAGCTCTTTAAAATCAGCTCTCTCCTCCACCCCCACCTTCCCAGGAGGCAGCAGATCCAGACGTCAGCTCATGAAACCAGGTCCAATTTTGGAGGCTGCAGCGATCTGGGAACCATCCAATGTGTCCCTGAAGACAGGCAGTCAAAACTCGGAAATGACGATTGCATAGGGATTTCAATGTCGCATGCAAATCACCTTTCTCACTGACAATTTTCAACTTGCTGTCATTTAATGATGCTTCCCCGCTCTCCAAGGACAGCTGATACCAAGCGGGGGAGGGGGCCCCCGCTTTCCTTTTCAGCCTTCCACTGATACCACTGTGGCTTTCAGAAGCTGAGCTGGGGGTCCTGAAAAGCCATTATCTTTATCAAATGGGAAAGAGAGAGAGCCAGGCAGAGATAGGTTTCTCTAAAATAAGACTCTTGATTCTTCTCCCTGGGACATTTATAGCTCAGAGCAATGAGCCCAAAAGATCCTTATTTATTCTGGAATCAGAGCCCTGGTCTCACTCAGTTGAGGAAGGGGCGAAGAGGAATCTAATGAATATTTCTGTGGAGCTTTGAAAATTATCATCATTACTTGAGTGTCAAAAACACACAGAGTGTACAAAACAATATTGGATGTTTATTCCTGGCCAACAAGCTTTCACAGAGTAATATGTAAAAATTGCTGAGGAGAAACAAAGTGATGCACATCAGAACAGAGTCTCTGCCCAGAAGTCTCCGGCCTCATGCTTGGCAGGACAGAGACGCTTGTTGGGAGTGAAGCCAGGGTTTGGGGCACCTGAGGTGGCGGCTGAGGCCTGGGGCGCTACGTCTAGAGCAATGGTTTTCAAAGTGTGGTCCCTGGGCCAACAGCATCACCGGGGTCTGGTAGAAATGCAGATTCCTAGGCTCTGTCTCAGACCTACTAAGTCAGAAACACTGGGAGTGGGGCCCAACAATCTGCATTTTCCCAAGCCCTGTAGGTGATTCAGATTCACCTGAAAGTTTGAGAACCATCGATTGAGTCTAGACTCTAGAGAATCATTCCTGGAAGATTTGAGCCCCAGTGCATTACAGGCAGGAGGCAGGCAGGGAGGGGCCCTGCTTCAAGCTGTTCACAGTGTAAATGAGGGTGGTGGGGGGATGGGGTAAGCTGAGGACACCCGGAAACAGAGAGGCCGAGGAGGCCCAGCAGCAGATCTTTTCTGACTTCATGCTGCTGCTGCTACAGGAGGCTCAGGCCCCGTTCCTGCAGGTCCTTCCCCAGAAGGAGGCCGTGTTCCAGCGCAGTAACAAAACAGCTGCACCGCACGAGTAGCAAACACATCAGGAAGGGCCGCATGATGGGCTGGAGTTAAGGAGGTGGGAGGGTGACAAGGAGGATCTCAGGAACAGTCTCACCGATTCATAAAAATAGGAGCCTCCCCTGGCCAGCTCAGTGAAGGCTGGATATCAGTCCTGGCTGGTGGCTGTACACAACCTGCACAGCTGTACACAGCGGCCTTGCTGAGGAAACAGGAGCTTAAACAAACAGAAGCCTCCTTCTCAGAGCAAAGAAGAGATACAAAGGAGAATTCCAGGGTTGCGTGTTGGGGGTGGCAGGGAATAGATGAAAGGGAAGGTGAGCTCCAGAGCAGGGCGTTTAAGGGTACCTGGATCTGTTTTAATCATTTACAATCATGTTTTAGGGCATGCAGATGCGAAAATGACTGCCATCAAGGAAGGAGTTTATGACACTCACAGATCCCTGGAAACAGGAGTCAACACATGGTGGGGTTGAGGGGACATGAGAAAGTACCAGGGTTAGGCAGGAGGCAGAGGGAGCAAGAACACAGGAGCAGGAGCTTTTTTTGTGGTTTCTGTGGGGAGAGGGGGCAAGGCAGGGCAGGCAGGCTTAGGGCTGGCCAGTCGAGTAATTGAATAATCGCAGCAGGCACAGGCTGCCTGGTAGTAGGCCCTGGGGAAATGACGGCGGGTGGGTGGGTGGTGGCCGGGTAGAGGGGCGGTTGGGCATGGGCTCTGCGCTGGAAAAGCAGGTGCTTCCAGAGGTGTTCGCTGTACCTAGGAATTGGCTAATCCTGGCAGGCGCAGCCCTGCCAGGGTTTTGTTTCCCTGCAGAAAACAAAAGACATGGTTTGTGTACAGGGATAATCGCCTCAGTTGACCCTACCCCTTCGTTACCATTGATTTTACATTTTTATTTAGTTTTGTTGTTGTTTGGGTTTTGTTTGTTTGTTTTGGGACAGAATCTCACTCTGTCACCCTGGGCTAGAATGCAGTGACCTCATCATAGCTGACTACAACCCTGAGCTCCTGGGCTCGAGCAATCCTCCTACAGGAGGGACTACAGGCACGTGCCACCAAGTCTGGCTAATTTTTCTATTTTTAGTAGAGACGGGATCTCGCTCTTGCTCAGGCTGGTCTTGAACTCCTGCACTCAAGCTATCCTCCCACCTTGGCCTTCCAGAGTGCTAGGATTACAGGCATGAGCCACCCCGTCTGCCCATTTTTATTTAGTTTTTATAAATATAAATATAAACGTAAAAACCAAAGCTGGGTAAAATAGTCTCCCATTAAACAGACTCCATAACAGAGTAAAACATCTCATTGTTTTTATATTGATGATATGTTTAAATTATAATATTTCAGCTATATTGGATTAAATAAAATGTAATACTAAGATTAACTTCATCTGTGTGCTTTTACTTTTTTAAATGCGGCTATTCGAAAATTTAAAATCACATATGTGGCTTGTATTACCTTTTTATTGGACAGCACTGGCCTATATACTTAGTGATTGGAAGTAAAATCCTAAAACAACAGCAATAAAAAAGTGGCTTTTTTAGATTAAGAAGCTCTTTAAAATTTGCCCTGAGATTTGGGTGGTAACAAAGCAAAACACGGTCCATGCCTTCCTCCTGTTGGAGGATGACATTCTTCTCATCAGGGACTGGCACGAGCTCGTCACGGTCTAAAAGAAAGCAGTGGGGGTGGGGAGTAGGAGATGTTGACAAGGCTGGAAAAAAATTCATGCTCAAGCCATTTCTTTTTTTTTTCTCTCTCTCTTTTTTTTTTATTTCAGCATATTATGGGGGTACAGATGTTTAGGTTACGTATGTTGCCCTTGCCCCACAACCCCCCAAGTCCGAGATTCAAGTGTGTCCATCCCTCGGATGGTGTGCATCGCACTCTTTGTGTATGCAAATACCCGTCCCCTCCTTCTCTCTCCCCCTGCCCCCCCCTTTCCCCTGCCCGACATCCAATAGATGTTATTCTAGTATGTGCACTTATGTGTTGATCAGTTAATACCAATTTGATGGTGAGTACATGTGGTGTCAAGCCATTTCTTGAGAGAGACTCTACCTCAGTTCCTGCAACCCAGCAAAAGCCATGAGGCCCAGAAGCAATCTGTCACATCTCCCACCTGCCACAGTCCACGAGGGCCGCCGAAGCCTGCCCAAGACCCCTGCTCTGCTTCCCCTCCCCAGACACTGCTCCCCAGCAGAGACACAGAGCAGCCGAGAGGGCCAAGTGCAGGGAGCAGGTGAGGCCCCTCTGATGGCCCAGGGCCCACTGTGCCCAGCGCCAGCTCGCAAGGAGCCCTCTGCCCTCGTGTGTTCTTGTGTGGCTGCCAGTCCTGGGAAGTGTGTGTGATTCACAGATGTCCTCAAGGTTAGACTTTTTGGGCACTGTGGTTATAAATTAGCACAAGAGGTTTCTTGGCACCGGATCCAGGAACCCTGGCCCCGTGTCAGCTGCATGAGAGCTTCTCAGCTAGTTGGGGGGCTGGGAGGAGAAGGGGACATAAGGGGCTAAGGCTCCATGCCAAGGACAGAGGCAAAGCTGTCACCAAGCTTACTAATGGAAACCCTGCAGGCTGGGAAGGGCGAAGAGGGGGCGCCAAGTATGGGAGGTGACCCGGCAGAGGGAGCGCCACAGGCCGAGGTGCCACAGCGGGCCGCCATCTGCAGCCATCTGCACCTGCACACTCTGTCAGGGGTGTGAGGAACGCTGGCCTCTGTGCAAGCAGAATCTGAAATCCTGGGTCCCATCCTCTAGTGAGCTGGGGTGGGACCCACCGGTGGAGGGGCTCTCTTGAGAAGGGAAAGAGAATGTCCTACATAGCCCAGAAGAGGGACTATCTTGACAAAGGGAACAACTTTCTCCTGCTCATTGGTAGAGATAATCCAACTCATTCAGTCTGACAGGTTTTATTTTGTGCCGTCTCTGTGCCTGGCACTGGTGTACAAGGCACCCATGGTCCCTCCCTTCCCTAAAGCAGCTTAGATGAAGATGAGGGCCAGCACGAGATGGCTCATTCCTGTAATCCCAGCCCTTTAGGAGGCTGAGGAGGGAGGATTCCTTGAGGCCAGGAGTTCGAGATCAGCCTGGACAACACAGCAAGACCCTGTCTCTAAAAAAAATTAAAAAATTAGGTGGGCATGGTGACGCACACCTATAGTCCTATCTACTTGGGAGGCTGAGGTGGGAGGATCACTTGAGCTCATGAGTTTGAGGTTACAGTGAGCAATGATCATGCCACTACACTCCAGCCTGGGTGACAGAGCGAGACTCTGTCTCTAAAAAAATAAAAGAAGCAGATGAGGTCATTGTGCAATGAATTAAAGAACAAGTGTCGAGAAAGGAAAGAAGTAAAGAGAATGTAGCCTCACTGAGGTCAGAGAAGGCCTCTTGAGGAGTGTAGAGTTAGCAGCCTGAGAAGTAGCTGAGGGCAGAGCACTGTGTTTCCACCTGAGGGATTTGCACACACTAAGGCCCAGAGGCAAGAGAGAGCCTGGTCCACTACAGGTTCAATGCATTCAGTAATGCGTGGATTTGTTAGCCACACTAGTACCAAATCTGTTTTGGGCATGATTTTACCACCCTGACCCGTTCCAGAGATAACAAACACAGCAACCTATGCAATAGCTCTCGCTCATTTATCCACAGCCTTCCCGGGCATCCGATGCATCAGGCACAAAAGTTGGTTGTCGGAGGCAGCAAACATCAGAGCCGGGGACGGCAAGACTGAAGGCGCTGGATTGGAGGAGAGGAGGGGGCGGTGCAGGAAGGGTGAGGACCGAGGGAGACGTGTTCCTTCCAAGTTTGTGGCATGCTTTCCCTGACAGCATGAAGTTGAAAGCAAAAGGTACACAGGCACATGATCCTAAGAGCCTGAAGGAGAGGAAGGTCATGACCCCTCTTTCTTCTTGGCTTCCCACATCTCACCACCAGCCACACGCTGGAAGTTCTACTCCGTGTTGTCTCGTGTCTTCACCCTGTCTCCTCTCCCCCAGCCAGCGCAAGGTCCCATCAGCACCTGCCTAGACTAAAACGACATTAAACACCCTCCTCATTAAAAACAGTGGAGCCTGTGAAAGCGCAAGAATTGGAGAAGACTGAGAAGCGCAGCCTTGGCCCTGAAGAGGCCAGCATGGCCCCTGGCCGTGTTGACAGGCTGGATGGTCAGTGTGAGGGGACCAATGATGCCCGTGGCCATTCAGCTGTCCAGAGGTGCCCTGGAGGGACAGGGCTCAGGCCACCACCCGGACTAAGTGCAAAGAGGAACAAGGGGAGGAGGTAGAGATCAGGGTACCTGTTGGTGTTATGGACAAGACAATTAGTAGATTCATGAAGAAACCACAGTTTCCAAGTAATTTATGGTAGCAACAAAAACCATGCGCAGCAGTAAGACTAATGACAAACATGCAAAGCTATTTATGGGTAAATGCCATCCAGTTTATCCAAGATTTAATACAATTCCAAGCAAATTGTCTACAGGGCTTTTCTTAGGACCTAAGAAGCCAATTCTAAAATTCACATGGAAAGGGAAGTTTCAAGACTAAGCAAGGTTATTTAGAAAATGTTATCTTTAATCTACTAGATCTTAAGAACTATTAAAATTAAGGTGATTAAAACAAAGGTGGGAATAAGGGGTTAATGTTATGTGTCCTAACAATGGAGAAATAATAAAACTAACAAAAATGGGAGAGAAAGTGGGAAGGAAAACAAGCTCAGCGACGGTCTCATGTGAAATATCTGGGAAACAAAGGATGCCATTTATAGTAATACAGGCTGAAGGATTTTGAGCAAACAAAGACAAAAACAAAAAAGTTATTATTCACTAAAACTGGGTGATAAGAAAAGAGAGGTGTAGTAGGGCAAGGAAGACAAAAGCTGATTAAATTGTTACTCGTTGTAGGGAACCAAGAAATGCCACTTAAAGAAAGAAGGAACTAAGAGTATTTATAGAGACAGAAATGTGAAGGAAACCACTAAAACAAATAGAAAAGCTTCCTAAACACAAAGAGGACTATAACAACAGCAAAAATGAACAAAGGAAACAGACCACATCACGAATTAAAAACATGCACATGCATGTATATACACATATAAACATAATATATATGTTAAACATAAAATACTATGAAAGGACTGAGATGAAACATATCTCTCATATCAAAAAATGTAAGTGGGTTTAAATGAACTATTAACAGCAATACAGCACTCTACGCCATATTGAGAGAGGCACACCCAAAACAACGTGAATCACAAAGATTACAAATAAAACGATGGACAACAGTATCTCTGCTGGACGTCAGCAAAAAATAGTGACAGCTCCAAGGGCCCATCCATTCCCAGAAGCATCAAAGTATTAAGCAAAAAGTTTCAGAATCAACTTTGTCACAACTCTAGAAAAGTCAAAAATTTTAAAACAACGAGCAAATGCTGTGTCAAGAAAAAGCCCTCCTAAAAATGGCGGGAATGCTTTGTGGAGTTTTTATTTGCCCTTGTCCCACCCACCTCCAGGGCTCAGTGATGGTCTTGAAGATGGTCCATGTTCCACTGTGGGACTCCGCTCCCTGGGCCTGGAGGGAGTAACGCAGACCTTATTTGCAAAGATTTGTGCTTTCCTGTCTTCACCTGTATGGGGGTTACCCAAAGACTGACACAAAGTGCTAGTCTTTGTTTTACCTAACTTGGAGCCCATTCCTGGCATGAAAAGTGGCTGACATTCTCTGAAAATATTATAAGGCAAATGAACTATGTGCAGACACTGGGGACAAAAGATTATGGTTGGAGCATACAGTAAGTGCCAAAAGCCTGGGTAGAAAAGCTGGGGAGAGAGTTTCTCTGGGAAATTGGGGCATTGAAAATGGCCCTTGCATACTGGGGAATTTAGAAGGCCACCTGCATGCCCAGGGCAGGACACATGCTTGGAAAAGCCCTAAGAAGACCCTACACTCTCCCTACTGGATGATCTGTAGGCTCAGTGCAAGGAGGAAGTGAAGGCTAAGGCGGAGTTTTCAGTGGCTTGGCCAAACGTTGAAGATGTGTCCCAATCTAGAGCCGATCTGCAAAGAGTGGGAGAGAATTGGCGTTCTTTTTTTCTTTCTCTTCTCTTTTCTCCCCCACCCCCACTGTCTTTTTTTTTTTTTTTTTTTGGTATTGGTTGTGGAGGGGATCCTGGCATTCAAGGAAATCTCTGTCAAAACACTAGCTAAACACAAGCTAAAGAAACAGAAACTTCAGAGATCACACATGACAGAGAATACAGACTTTACAAAAATAGTTCAGAAAAGTTACTAAATAAACAGCTATAGCCAAGAGCAAGAAAAAACTCTGAGGAGGGGGAAGAGTATGATTTCCAGAGTTACCACATTATAATAATCAAAATACCTAGTTTTCAACAAAAAATGGTGAAGCACGCAAAGGAAAAAGAAGGCATGGCCCATTATAGAAGAAATGGACAGAAACTGTCCCCGAGGAAGCACAGATGTTGGACTTAACTAGACAAATCCTTTAAAGAGAAAGAGGAAGAAAAAGGAGCAGAAACAATATTTGAAGAAATAATGGTTGCAAACTTTCCATAGTGTCACTGATGAATTCTACCAAATGTTTGAAGAATTAACACCAATCTTCCTCAAACTCTTCTAAGAAGTAGAAGAGGGAGTCTTAACTCATTCCATGAGGCCAGTATTATTACCCTGATAATGAAGCTAGACAAAGATACCATAAGGAAACTTACGAATATAGATACAAAACCCCTCAGCGTAATACTAGCAAACCACATCCATCAGCATATTAAAAAGATTATATGCCAGGATGAAGTGGATTTATTCCAGGAATGCAAGTATGGTCTAACATAAGAAAATCAATACACCACATTAATAGAACTACAGAAAAAACCCACACACGATCACCTCAATTGACACCGAAAAAACATTTCACAAAATCCAACACCTTTTCATGACAAAAACACTCAGAAAAGTAGGAGTAGAAGGTACTTCCTCTACACGATAAAGGGCATTCATGGAATACTAACAGCTAACATCATACTCAATGGTGAAAGACTGAAAGCTTTCTGCCTAAGATCAGTTAAAAAATACTGGGGTTGGCAATGAAATGCTTTCACCACCACTATTCAATATTACACTGGAAGTTCTAGCCAGAGCATTTAGGCAAGAAAAAAATAAGTCCTCTAAATCTGAAAAGAGAAATGAAAACTATCTCTATAAACAGATGGCATGGTCTGGTAATCATGTCGTCTAGAAAGTCCCAGAGAATCCACAAAACTTCTAGAGCTCAGCAAAGTTGCAGGATACAAGGTCAACATGCAAAAATCACTCATATTTCTATACACCAACCAGCAACAAATGATCCATAAAGAAACTTTAAAAAATAATTCCATTTACATCAGCATCCACAAGGATAATAACCTAGGAATAAATTTAGCCAAAGAAGTGAAAGACTTGCATACTGAAAACTACAAAACATTGCTGAAAAAAATTAAAGGAGGCCTAAATGAATGGAAAGGCAACCTGTGTTCATGGTTTGGAAAACTTAATATTGTTAAGATTTCAATACTGCTCAAAGAAATCTATAGTTTCAATGCAATATCTACAAAAATTTCATTGGCCTTTTTGCAGATTTGGAAAAGCTGATTCCCAAATTCACTTGGAATTGCAAGAGACGCCAAGTAGCCAAAACAATCTTGAAAAAAGAATGAAGTTGGAGGATTCACACTTTCCAATTTTAAAACTTACTACAGGCCGGGCACGGTGGCTCATGCCTGTAATCCTAGCACTCTGGGAGGCCGAGGCGGATGGATTGTTTGAGCTCAGGAGTTCAAAACCAGCCTGAGCAAGAGCGAAACCCCGTCTCTACTAAAAATAGAAAGAAATTCATCAGACAACTAAAAAATATATATATAAAAAAAAAAATTAGCCAGGCACGGTGACGCGTGCCTGTAGTCCCAGCTACTCGGGAGGCTGAGGCAGAAGGATTGCTTGAGCCCAGGAGTTTGAGGTTGCTGTGAGCTAGGATGACACCAAAACACTCTACACAAGGCAACACAGTGAGACTCTGTCTCAAAAAATAAATAAATAAATAAAACACTGCAAAGCAATGGTGATCAAGACAGTGTAGGATTGGCGTAAGATAGACATATAGATCGATGGAATAGAATTGAGAAATTAACCCATACATCTATGGCCACATGATTTTGTATAAGAATGCCAAGATCATTCAATGGAGGAGGAATAGTCTCTTCAACAAATATGGCTGGGACAAGTGGATATTACATGCAAAAGAATGGAATTGGTCCCCTAACTCACTCTTATACAAAACATAACTCAAAATGGATTAATAACTAAATTTAAGAGCTAGAAACCATAAAAATTTTATCAAAAATTGTAAGATTAAATCTTCATGACCTTGGATTTGGTAATGGATTCTTAGCTATGATACCAAAAGCATGAGCAACAAAAGAAAAAAATAGATTAATTGAACTTCATCAAAATTAGAAACTTTTGTGCATCAAAGAACATTATCAGGAAAGTGACACTCTACAGAATGGGAGAAAATCTTTTCAAATCATATAGTTTATAAGGATCTAGTATCCAGAAAATATAAAGAACTCCTATAATTCAACATAAAAAGGCAAAAATTAAAAATAATTTAAAAATGGGCAAAGAACTTGAATAGACATTTCTCCAGAGAAGATATACAAATAGCCAATGAGCACCTTAAAAGATAATAATTTCTTTAGTCATCAGGAAAATGGAAATCAAAACCACAGTGACTATAGTTTTTTTTTGTTTTTTGTTTTTTGAGGAAAATAAGTATTGGTGAGGCTGTGGAGAAATTGGAACACTTGTACATTGATGGTGAGAATATAAAATGGTTTGGCCATTGTGGAAAAGTTTGGTGCTTCCTCAAAAAGTTAAAGATAGAATTATCATATGACCTAGAATTTATACTCCTGGTTATATACCCCAAAACATTGAAAAATAGGTACTTAAATACATGTGCACACATGTTGATAACAACATTATTCACAATAGCTTAAATATGGAAACAACCCAAAACATCCATCAGTGACAATGTAATATTATGCAGCCATAAAAAGGAATGAAATACTAATACGCATTACAACCTTGAATAAACCTTAAAAATGTTACGCTAAGTGAAAGATTGAAGACACAAAAAGTCGCCTATGATTCCATTTATTTAAAATATCCAGAATAGTAAAATCCACAAAGACAGAAAACAGATTGATTGGGCTTTGGGGATGGGGGAATGATAGTAACTGCTTAACTAGTACAAGTTTCCTTTTAGGATGTTGAAAGTGTTTTAGAGCAATATAGAGCTGGTGGTTGCATAACATTGTGAATTGTATAGTAAATACCACTAAGTCGTTCAGTTTAAAATGGTTAATTTTATGTTATGTGAATGTCGCCTCAATAAAATAAAAGTGTAACAGGAAAACTCAAACATAAAGAAAGGAGTCCCTGTCTTAATATCACATAAGGTAGAATTTAGACAAAAATCATTAAACAAGACAAAGATACTCTAAACAAGATGACCTAAAGTTAATATTGGAAAATTGCTACAGACTGAATGTTTGTGTTCCCCCAAAATTCACATGTTGAAACCTAATCCCCAATGTGATGGGATTAGGAGGTGGTAGCTTTGGGAGATGATTAGGTTATGAGGGTGGAATCCTCATGGATGAGATTAGTACCCTGCTAGGAGACTCCAGAGAGCTCTATGGCTGCTTCTGCCACGGAGGACACAGGCTGTCTATGAATCAGGAGGTGGGCCCTCACCAGACACCAAATCTGCCAGCAACTTGATCTTGGACTTCCCAGCCTCTAGACCTGTGAGAAACAAATTCCTGTTGTTTCTAAGCTACCCCGTCTATGATAGTTTGCTATAACAGCCCAGACTAAGATGAAAATAAAATGGAAAAAAAATAGAATAACTCTCATAAAGAAGAAGAATGATATGAGACTATAAGATATTAAAATACTATAAAGTCCAAGTATTAACAAAGGGTGATATTGGCACATGAATAGATAACACTAATGGGACAGAAAAAAAAATCCAGAAATAGACACGAATATATATAAGAATTTAGAATATGATAAAGGCAGCATATGAAGTCAATGAAGAAAAGATGGATTTATTAACGAAGATGTAATACAACTTTGGATAAAGTTGAATCCACCCCTTCTACTCAATGCTAGGTTAGTCTGCAACCAGATTGATATTTAAATATAAAAAATGAAATGATACAAGCCCTGGAAGATTGTAACAAGGGGTATAGTCTTTATAACTTTTGAATGGGAAAAACCTTTCTAACCATGACTCAATAACCAAAGCCATTGAAAACTTGATATATTTGACTATGTAAATATAAAAAACCAAAATTTGCCAGATAAAAATAAGCATATACTTGGAATTCCAATCACAAAGTACTGATTTTTCTATTTTATAAAACATTCCTAGAAATTGAGAAGAAACAAAAGCAATAATCCAATAGAAAAATCGATGAAAGGACATAAAAGTGACTCCTAAGTACGTGATGAGATGTTCAACCTCTGTCATAAGAGAAATTAAACCTACAAGAACACCATTTTTTACCTCTCAGACTCTGCGAGGCTGGGCAGGAACGGACACTCAAATATTACTGGTAAAATGCAAGCACAACCCCCATTCTGTTAATTCCCACCAGAATTACAAATGCATTTATTCTCTAACTCATGAGTCCCATTTTGGGAATCTACTTCACAGATACACCTGCGTGAATAAAAAGTTCATTAAGCTGATGCTGGCAGACAACGGACTGCTGCCCCATTGAGCCTGCGTCTGTTTTCATACAGGCTGTAAGCTCAGAATAATTTTTACATTTTAAATGGTTGGGAAAAATCCAAATAAGAATAATATTTTATAACACATGAAAATTATATACAATTTAAATTTCTGAATCCATATATACAGTTTTGAATTTCACCAATAAAAATTTAGTGGAAATTTTTTTCCTCTTGTGTTGCAAAGGTAGCAACATAATATCTTTAATTTTGCCTAATGGTCCAAAAAGCCTAAAATATTTACTATCTGGGCCTCCATAGGATAAGTTTGCCATCGCCTGCATTACAGCACTGTTCACAGGCTCAGAGTATTGGAAACAACACAACATCCAGCAAGGTGGACATAATCAATGGTATATCCCCACAATAGAATTCCTGTGGCTAAAAAAAGCATGAAGAAATTTTCATTGCACTGATAAAGATTTCCAGGATATATTTTTTAAGTGAAAAAAAATGTATAAAACAATATATATAGTTTGCTTCACTTTTTGTAAGAAGGGGGGAAAATTAGAATAGAATACGTTGTTTGTTTTTTTGCTTGTATTTGCATTGAGAAGCACTGAAAGGACAAGGCAGAAGCTACTAAATATGGAAATACAGCTACTTATAAAGGTGGGTGGGGACAGTGGTGGGAGACTTCTTAGTGCCATGTTTTAATTGCTGAATCTTGTGCCTAAACCACACTGCCTGATATATGGCAGGTCTTCAATGAATATTTAAGTATTAAATGAATGAATGAGTGAGACATATTTCACATGGACTTAAAAATGGAACTTGGACCAATGGGTGAGAATTTGATGAAGATTTTAGCTCAGCATCAGGAAGATCTTTTAAAATCAAGCAGTCAGAGCAGGAATAGGCTGCCTTGGGAGGCAGAAGATCCCAAGGGACCACTTGGTATTAATATATTGATTCCCAAACCTGAAAACATGTAGGAGTTTGGGGGTTGGGGAATAGGGGATTTAAAACAGGATTCTTGGGGCTTATTCGAGAATGAATCAGAATCTCTCAGGGTATAGCCCAGAAGTCTGGACAGTTATGGTTTTTTTTAAGCTTCTAAAGAAATTCTGATGTAATCAGCCTAGCACCATTCATTCACGTATTTATTCGGAAATTATTGACAGAGCACCCACTATGTGCCAGGCTGCTGTGCGAGGCGATGCGGACAGAGCCAGGAGTAAGATAGGCGAGGTTCCAGCTCGAATGAGACCAATGGCCCAGAGGGAGGAGGAACAGGCAACATGTAAGTAAAAGGGCAAATACAGACGGTCATTTCAGGCCATGATATACACTGAAGAAGATGAGAGAGGGTGAAGTGATAGACAGTTTCACTGAAGGTGGTGGGGAAGGCCCCTGAGGAGGTATTTCAGCTGGGAACTGGATTAGAAGGAGCTAGGGAATGTGAGATGTGAAGAAAGAGTGTTCCAGACAGAGAGGCATAGTGCAAAGGGTCTCTGGTAGGAACAAACTGGATGGGGCCAGATTGACCCAAAGGCCATGGTGGCCCCAGGAGAGGAGCAGAGATCAATTATATCTTAGTGGTGGGCAGGGACCAGGTTGAGAAGGGTTGTGTAGGCCAGAGTAGAGAGTTAAATCTTTTGTTTTAAGAGTGATGTGAAACCCCGGAGTTGGGGAGCCATGTTTGGGGGATTCAAACATTATACCTGGCAGACGCAGAAGTTGGGACTGAGACGCAGGTTAGCTGATCTCTGTTTCCATCCTCCCCATTGGCACATGTGTGTGGATGTTCTCCCAGGGGGCCATCCCCGATGGTGCCGAAGGGTGTCTTGAACACATTGAATGCTCAATAGGTACTGAATAAAATGATAAACAGGCCAGGCGCGGTGGCTCACGCCTGTAATCCTAGCTCTCTGGGAGGCCGAGGCGGGCGGATTGTTTGAGCTCAGGAGTTCGAAACCAGCCTGAGCAAGAGCGAGACCCCGTCTCTACTAAAAACAGAAAGAAATTAATCGGACAACTAAAAATATATAGAAAAAATTAGCCGGGCATGGTGGCGCATGCCTGTAGTCCCAGCTACTCGGGAGGCTGAGGCAGAAGGATTGCTTGAGCCCAGGAGTTTGAGGTTGCTGTGAGCTAGGCTGACACCACGGCACTCTAGCCCCGGCAACGCAGTGAGACTCTGTCTCAAAAAAAAACACAAACAAACAAACAAACAAAAAGATAAACAAATTATTCCAAAAAATTAGTAAATAAAATGAACAAAAGAAGGTCTAGATTTTTAATACTCTTTATAAATTTCTTGAGGCTCATTAGCAGGAGTTCACTACTCTAATAACTTGCTAGTTAGAAAGATAAATCTAATTTAAATACATGCAAGTAAATATCTTTAAATCTGGGCTGGATTTAAAGAAATTGTGTAACTCGATAAACTTCTACTTAGATGTAATAATCTTAAATATTACCCTAAATGCAAATGAACATTTAAAATACTAATATCAAGGCATGTAGTGTTTAAGAAGATTCCCTAACCTATACATACGTGTATCTAAATGTTCGTAACGTGGGCATCTGACACTTTCAAAACTAGAAGCTATAACTAAAAGCTGAAAACCACACAAATGACCATTTGGAGCCAGGGTACGTAAAGGAAAGCCCATGGGAATCGCGACCCTTCTAGCATCAGTCCCAGGTCGGGCGCCATCTAGCTTTGTGACTCTGGACAAGCTCCTTCCCCTCTCTGGGTCCCAGATGAGAGATGGACTAGATCATCAGTAGGGATCTTTGTTAAATTATCAAAATTCTATTCAACCCGTTCCCCAAGTCAGAACGGAGAAAGGCAAAAGCCTGTGAGAATAGGGCTGCTCCTCATTCACAAACACTGAAACACATTCCAGCTCCAGCGAGGGAGGTGGGGAGAACAGCACCCTCAAAGGCAGCCAGGACAGAATCTTTCACAGGTGAGACATTAACCCTAAGACAAGCCACATCTGGAAGAGAACTGCTGTCAAACATCAACAGCTGAGTACACGTGTCGTTTGCATTTTTTGGCAAATATCTGACGTGGCTTTGGTGTGAACAAGCATCCTCCCTCCAAAATAGCTGAAGCTCTGATAATTCACTAAATTACTGAAAAGTGTGTTGAAATGTGACCCTTGACAAAAATACATCCTGAGAGCACAATGCTTGGTGGAGGAGAGGAAACACTGGTTAGCCGCAGCCCCAGATGTTAACCTTGCAGCAGTCACTGCTGAGGTAATAACATTTCTAGCTCACCAACACCATGACGAAACCAGCGGCTGTCCAACCTGCTCCCAGACGTTCTTCCACGTGAGTACAACTGATAATCCCACACAACTACAAGCAGAAAAATAGCTTTGGGGAATCTTAAAACAAAGCCTATTTTCTGCCACCATCCACCCACGACCATCTGCTGGACTGTGGATGAAAGCTGTTTGAGATGACAGCAACCTCGTAAAGAAGCGTCACAAGGAAAATCTACCTGTCAATCATTTTAAACATAAACTATTTTAGATTTCAAAACTCTTTGGCTAATAAGTCCAAGAGAAATAAAACTCTGTTTAATGATCACCACGTTTGGTTTCAAATAACAATAAAAAGAATAGAAGATAAAAAGGAAATCTCTTGATGCTGTTTAATTAGTAGCACTAATTGTTATTCCTTCACTTATTTATCAATAGACATTTGAACAACGACCATGCGCAGGGCCCTGTGCCAAGTGTGGGAGACACAACAGACGAGAGCCCCTACCGTTATGGCTCACCAGGCAGATGAAAGGACTCGTAAAGGGACAAACAACATTACAATTGTTTCCTTTACAGCGCCCACAGATAAGGGGCTGGGACAGAAGATAACTGTCCCATCCTTCCAGAGGACGATGGCCAGAGAGAAACTCCTTTAGATAGGACGACCAGGGATGCAACTCTCTGAAGAGGGGACCCTCAAGCCTTAACAGATAAGAAGGCAAAGAGACGAGAGTTCTAGAAAGAATGTCCCTGTACAAAGGCACTGAGGCAGGAAACAGCTTGTTAAGGTCAAGGGCCAGATACACCAGGGGGGCTCGAGTGTGGTGATGGAGGCGGGGAAGTATATGGAGTGAGTTTGGAGAGAAAAGAAGGACAAGCCCATGGAAGGTCTTAAACCACGGCAGGAATCTGGATTTTAAGTGTGATGGGAAGCAATGGGAGGAGGAAATTGATAATCTGATTGTTAAAGGCTCCTATTCGTTCCCACGTGAATGGAAACAGGCAGGAGTGTCATGAGGCTGCTACAGTGCTGGAGGTGGCAGCGGTCTGGACGAGGTGGTGGCAGTCTGGACAGGGAGGAAAATGGATGGAGTCAGTAGACATTTTGGAGCACGTCTCAAAAGATGTATCTATGGATTGTAATGGGGGTGGGTGCTGAGGGAGGAGGACTCAAGATGACTCGTAGGTGCCTGGTGGTGCCGTGTCCCGAGAGGGGGAGGACTACAGTGAGTGGTGGTGGGATGGAGTGGGGGTGACAGGTGAGGGGGAATGCAGGGAAGAAATTGTTCCATTTTGCACATGGTAAGTTCAGGCGTGTCTGTGAAACTTCCAAGTGGAGGTGTCTACAGAGCGTTGGACATAGGAATTCAGAGCAGAGTTCTGGGCCAAAGACAAACATTTCAGAGTCACTAGGTTAAAGATAGTTCAAAGAGGCAAGGAGGTCCTAGGATAAAAAACCCTGTGCTGTGTAAATGTTAGGCCAACAAAATTCTCCTAACACAGCTTCTTAAGGACAGCTTTGTCCTTGTTGTCAAACACTACAGTAATATTTGGGATTGGAAGAGGGTATTGATAACCATGGTCGAGAGAGCCTGGAAACCTCTAGCATTGGCAATGAATGACCATTTGAGAAATGGTGACTAGATCGCCATGGAGAAATAATTCCCTGAGCATGACGTTCTTGGGGGTGATTTGGGAACTCAGATGGCTTGAGATGGGAAAGTGTGAAGTATATTTAACGATTGTTGTAGAGAATTTAAGTAACCACACTTTTAATCTGTTACAAATTCCCAATTATTTTTTTAGCGCACTCTCAAAACCTAAAAGGATCAGGGAAAGGCATTTGTTACAAGGAATAAGCATGATTTCTAGTGGCCATGGAGCTTGCTCAGGGAGACACTGTCTGTATTCCCTTGGAGCTAATGAGACTGGGGAAATAACTTACTCTGCTTTATTAGACAGCTGCAGGAAATCAATTCTGGGGTTTTCAGTAAAGTTACTTGTCCATAGTCACAGCTGTGAAACAGAAAGATTAGACTAGTCATTCCCAACTTCAGCTGCAATCATCTGGTGAGCTTACGAGCAGCCAGCCAATCAACCACACAAGCAAACAAAAGAACTAACACGAACACAGACTAGTATCCTAACTCCCTTTCGGAGATTCTGATTCAATCAGCCTGGCATGAGAGCCACACATCTGTATTTTTAAAAGCTCTCCTAGGTGCCTCTGATGGCTAAACACAGTGGACGGGGCTTGTACGCAGGCTCTCCAACCCGAGTATCTGTCCTCAATACTCTTCTTACCTCGTCACTGCTACCCTCTCATCACCTTTCTTTCTTACTAACCACTTACCTCTTCCCCTTGTGCTCTACCTCTGCTAGAAGAAATTAGAACCCTCTGGATGATCCTCCTCCCCACTGCTGCCTGGTCTCTCCCTCTGCCTCCTGCCCCCTACCTTGGCCACCAAGGTGCTAAGGTTCTGCTGTTCCACTTTTCTTTTCCCCAGCCTGCTCCTTCTCTGGCTGAACTCATCTGTTCCACTTTCTACAAAGGCTTTGGTGCTGCTGCTGCTGCCAGTCTTACCTCCAGTCCTGACTTGACCTCCTAACATCCAGGATTGTAGAATTTATGATTTGCAAAATAGTAAAATGTTTGCACTAGCGAATATCTTAAACTGTTTCTTCATAAATGCATGAGTTTTATTGAGACACAGAGTTAATCCAAGGTCCTGAGATGGGGGAACACTGGGGTGTCTGGTGGTGGGATGGAGTTAATCCAATTTACACAGATGTTGTGGCAGACACACCCTAGGTTGGCCTTGATTCCTGTCTCCCAGTATCTATGCTTTTGTGTAATTCCCTCCCCTTGCGTGTGGGGAAGGCTAATGACCTGCTTCTGATAAAATATGGCCAAGGTGAAGAGACTTTGCAGACATAACTAAAGCCCCTAATCAGTTTGACTGAACTAATCAAAGACTATGCTGCATGGGCCTGATCTAATCAGGTGACTCCTTTCAGAGGGCTGAGACCTTACCTGAAGTAAGAGCACTCCAAGCTTATGGATAGAAATTTACTTCAAAGTCAGCAATGGAGAGTGTCCACTGTTTGGAATCCTCTTACTTCACAACCTGAGGAGCTTGGAAATGGATCTTTCCCCACGTGAACCACCAGATAAGAATGCAGCCCAGGTACCTCTTTGATTTTGGCCTTGTGCTAGGTTCCTAACCCACATAATATGTGTGTTGCTTTAAGTTTATAATAGTGTTTACTCTGCTGTAGGTAACTAACACAGATAGATGTCCTATGCTAAAAGCTAAAATCTTACATCTTGGCCATCCCTAATCTGGGCTCACTTGGTCAGTGAACAAAATCTACTTACGGCAGTGAGAAGAGCACATGAGACAGGTACTGGTTAGACAGCAGCTGTGTGTGCCCATGAACTAAACAGAGGAAGGACATAGTGTTCTTCTATATAATAATGGCTAAATGTTTTCAACATTAGTGAATGGAAAATGTCATTGCTCTAGTGAGTGCTGTTCATCAAATCAATGGTTTGTACACCGAAGGTGAAATTATTTTGTGTGTGTGTGTGGGGGGGGGCGGGTATTGGAGTCAGTCTCTTTTGTTTTAGCTGTGAAAAGTAACTGCAGAATCCTAGGTTTTCCTGAGGGATAATCAGTGTTCAGAGATATTTTGTCAACTTCTTGTCTGGCAGTGTTATTCTAATGAGTCAGCTGGTGTGGTAAGGGTTTTGTTCAAATATGCAATGATACTCGAAGGGAGATCTCATAAAACTAACAGGACACCTTAAAGTATACACAGGACTCTTTAAATTATTGCTGGAGAAATATGTGGCTTAGTGTTGCCTTTCTCTTCCCTAAGCTAGAATTTCAAGCTTTTACAGTAAATCACAGCAAAAAAAAAAAAAAAAAAAAAAAAAGTCCATGTTTGAAACAGGTAGCCCCCTTCAGACAATAGCTGAAGGAAAAGGAGTCATAGATGGGCACACAGGTTCTGATTTGTTACTGATCCTTCTGAATGGCGCTGGAAAATCCATGGAAAAGCAATGGAGGTCATTTTTCTGGAAAGCAAGAGAGCCACCTGGGGAGGTGGGGTGGGGAGAGATTAGATTCCTATAGCATTGGAGCTGGCAGAGATGTTACAGGTTATCTAATTCCACCCATTCGTCATATAGCACAAGTTCAGAGATGTGGAGACAAAAAAATCACCAGCCAATTAGATGGCAGAGAAAAGATTAAAAATCCAGCTCAGCAAATTCTCTTGATATTCTACCACACTATATCCTGATTGTTTCCCCCATTGTCCTCTCCTCTAAAAAATATGTAATTCTTGTGCCCTTATGAGACTTGCAGTCATTTAAGTTGGTTAGAATTCCTCACAGGCTCAGCTACTTTACGTGATGTAATACAATTGTCCATAGTCAGCCTTGATGACATCAGTGACCTCCCTACCAAAAGAAAAAAAAAAAAAGAGCTTTAGACTAACTGTATGCTCAGCCTTAGATTCCATATCATTTACTTCCTTGGTGAGCAACCAATGACATATGTACTGCATGGACACCTCTGTCAAGCTTCTCAGTGTGGTCTCCTTAGAGTTTCAGGAACTTGCTCATCTTGTAGACAGGGGAGACCAAGGTCCAGAAAGGGATAAACAGCCAGGTCCTGGCCCAGACCCAGCTCCCATTGCCTTATGTTAATCGGGAGCATCAGCACTTACTGGCCCGGTCTGGTAGACAGAGGAGGAAAAACTGATTGGTTTAGGTTTGCTCAGCGGATGCCTAGAAGCCACAGTTGCATCTCATACACTCAGCCTGGCAGAGTAAGAGTGGGGGAGGCGAGGCTGTCTTCTAAATGAAATTTAAAACTCTGCTACGGATGCTGCTTACCAGTGGACTGAGAAATTTAGTAAGTACTTCTTTGAAGCGGATTTCTTGTGTGTTAAAGATGGGAAGCAGTATTTAGAAGTGTGGTGACTACCTAGGTTTAATTCCTGGCACAGTGACTTACCAGCTATGGACATGGGGTAAGTTACTTAACCTTTCTCAACTTCATTTCCCTGATCGGTAAAATGGGAAAAATAATAGTACTTTACAGAATTGCTGTTAGGACTAAATGAAAAAGTCACTAAGAGAGAGTGCTACATACTTCATGACATTAGCTATTATTATGTTGCTGTTAGTGATAAGAGTTTTTTTTATCTTACAGGATATATTCAGAATTGCTTAAGATATCCTTACCTTTTAAAATTTGTACGTTTGCTAACTCAGTTGAGACAACAAAACACTTCAGTCACAGTATTACTGATCAACAAAATCCACTGAAAAGTGTAGCATCACACTCAAATACAGTGGTACATACTAGGGAAAAGTGTCTGAAATGTCAGTTCTCCTTTACTGTTCTCTCCCACCCCCGATCCCCAAAACAGCCTTGGTAAGAAAAAAACACTATGCACAGTTGCAAATACTGTATTTCCTATTTTTAAAAAAGCCAGAATGTATGTGTATGTTATATATATACGTATTTTTTAAACGTGCCCTCCAAACATTTTTATTTTTCCCTTGGTCTTTTGCAAAAGAATTACATGTAACACGTCTTCAAATATACCTAGAACTACATCATAGTAATTACCTTGAATTACTGGGAAAGGAGGGGGAATACTCTCTTTAGGAAGGCAGAAAATATAGTTTATAAATGTTTTTATCTATACTGAATTAAAGGGTATCCTAGCCCATGAAATTTACCCCTTCGTTAATTAAAAACAAAACGAAAAAAACCTTCCACCCCCACCCACTCGAACAAAACACATTCTCCAATGATTCTAAAAGCTTACTGGACTCCAAGTACCAATACTAATTTTCTCAGAAAACCAACAGGTTTGGTGTACTGTCCAGTGCAAAAATAAATTATTCTTCAATTTAATAAAGTGAAAACAAAAATCTGTAAATTTTTTGAAAATCACTGGAGAAACATATATGAAAGTAACTGAAATGTCATCCATGAAACAGTTACAATGACCAAAATAAGGAAGGCTTATTTTTCTATTTTACTTTAAAAAGAACAAATAAATTGGTCATCAGTCTTTGATAAGTTCTGGATTTGCCACCACCTCCAGAAACTGTACAAATGGATAGTTCTTTTGTTTTACTTATTTATAACATATATCACATAAGGCAAATTCACTTCATGCTTTACTTCAGTAAAATGGGAAAAAAAGCTTTCACTGAAATTGGCACTAAAGTTTTAAGTTCTTAATAGCAAGGAGATACATCCAACTATGAGCAGAATGAACACAGTCATAATACATATCAAATCAAAATTATTTCCTTTATATAATCAGCAATGAGTGACTCCAGAGGTAGTATGGCAGAAATGAGCATGGATCCTATCAGGTCACAACCAATGAAGAAATTAAATTTATTTTTTCCTATGGTTTTGACCATAAATTGCTTTACACATTTAGGACCTGAACAAAAACCACTCTCAGCAGAAATCTTGGCCCATTAATTCAACTGACATATCAATTTACAACTTTCAGGACTGCAGATATAAAAAATGTATAAAATTATGTAAGTTTGAAATGGTTTTAATTATATTCATTAAAAATATTTACATTTCCCAGTACTTACTTGACAAAACCCCCTTGCAATATAATTCTACTCTAAATTTTTATTTATAAAATGAGGCTCATTTATGAGATTTCAATGACTAGTATACTGCAAATTACTTACATTCTGTAAAATATTTTAAGAACTTTTCATATCAAAGGTAGTTTATATTGGATTATCTGAAACCCAATAGTGCCCACAGATGAGCTGCTCATATTCTTTCCATTAATGCTTAGAAAGCACTGTGAAAATGAAAAGTGCTGTTAAGTGCTATCATCTCCCTTAAATTTCCACTTACACTGTGTGCACATTGTGAAATAAACACATATGCAGCATGTCCATGTTTTGATATGTATTTTTTATTTCCCTGCAGTTTTCACTTATCAAGAACAAGTAACAGGGAAAGTTGTCTGAACTAGTGCATAAACAAACATTCTGAAACACCACTACACGTATCTAATTTACAAGAACCGTATAAAAAAAGTCACTAAAACACTACACTATGAAGGTGTCCAACGCTTACAGTCAGACTTTTTCCAACCCGTTACTTGCCTTGTAGCCACAGGAAAACTCTCCAAAATTGAAAAGACAATCTTGCCACAACCCTCCCCCCACCCCGCCCCAACACCTGGGATGGCTCGATATCTAGACTTCCAATAATTATTGCAATGATATAATGCAATACATACCTGGTAAAATATCTTTTATGTGGTGAGTTACAGTTTTAAAGCCAGTTAAAATATGCAGTCTTCAGATAAAATGTAATCCTTGAAAAATTTTCATATCTGCACAGTTTAAATGTGCTAGATGCATAATTTTTCCTAGTCCATTTTTTCTGTGTAATCATTTTTTATAAACTGGTATTATAAATAGAAATATACATTCAAAATATATGGAAAAGTGAAGTTACTACATTAAATTTGCATGTATCGATCCATCCCTTTCCCCTGCACGGTAATAGAAAATACTATTTTGCCTTGAACTTCATATTTGACAGTGAAATGCCACTAAAGTATTTACCAAAAAGTCCATCTAGTCAAATTGTGAAACAAAATGAACGAAGTGAAAACTTTACAGTTCCTTTAGAAAAAAATTACAAGAATTTCATTTCCTAGCTATGAATCTTTAACTTTTTAGACACAAAGTTGGATTTATTTTTACAAGATACAAAATGTAAACATGGCAAAATAAATAGTTAAAACAAGTGATGCAGGATCCCATTTCATGCTCATGATCCCATTAAAGAATTATTTTTTAAAATCCATTCAGTTGCAAATTCAAGTGCAAAAGCATGATGATGAATATCTACTATTCAAGTAACAGAAATAATATTGATGATACAAATAAACTATTTTACAAGGTAGTGATTTTCCCAATTTTACAAAATATACATCATATATCGATTTAACATCCGATATACTGTAGTCCATTTAGGTCCATTTTTACACTCTGTGATCCACAGAGCGTCACCTTTTGCATTCAGCTGGAATATGAATGACTGCACATCATCAGCACAGGTCAAAGCCACATGTTTCAGGTTATGTCACTTCCATAGCTACTGTTGTCTCTGCTATTCCATTTAAACCCAATCTTTCTGGTTCGTGGTTCTCTCTGTAATAAGGCAAAGAGTAAAAATAAACATTAATACTTTCTAGAATATGATGTTATCACTTAGCATTTACAAATACGTTTTTATATAACTACAACTAAACATGACTTCATAAGAACATTTCCCACTTTTACCATTTCTAGACACAAATGAGAAAAAGTTTTCTTCAGCTTAGAAATGCCATCAATGTATAATTACTTGATTACAGCTATTTACTTATGAAAGATCATAATTTAACATAGTATTTCAGTAGATGCCAATGATAAACTACTTATGAAATATGTAACACAAGGCAATCCAAGTTTTTTCTTACAACAGATAAAGGACATGCTCAAAAATCATCAGAAGCACAAAATTACTTTCCACTAGAATTTAATTTTACAGGCCTAAGGTCATATACTTATTAACTCACACAAATTATTTTTTTTCCGATTCACTGTTCTCCTTGTATTAGTATCATAGATAGAAATATAAAATCACACTCTGCAATACATTATTATAGATTTTGTTAATCCTAGAATATTCTCAATTTTAATATATACATAGAATAATTTACTTTCCTTTTGGGTATAATACTGAAAAAAACACAAATTTTGATTGGAGACCTAAACTCAGGTATGGAATTAATAACAATAGCACTAATTTTCCACACTGCCTAAACTACAAAAAAAATTTTTATACACACACACATACACACAAAAGAGTAACTAAGCTTCTAAAATAGACTCTGATGTATTTGCCAATTTGATGGTTTTTCTTTTTTTTAAATTTTTTTTACAATTCTGGTTGGCATTTAAGCATCCTACTAGGGACCTAAAACAAATAATCTAAGTCACAGAGCTTTATATTAAGCAGATTATCAGTACCTGTTGAAAAGCAAGACTGTCAACGGATACAAATTGCTAGAGCAGTAAAAAAAAAAAAAAAAAAGTCTTTTTCCTCCCACAGGATAGCCAGCACAAAGCGAGAGAATGATACTTGAAACACATGAACACACACCTTGCTATGCTGCTGATGGCACTGCTGGGAGTAACCTTTGGCACTCTGTCCATACTGGCAGCAACTGTGGCAAGTTTTAAGGCTGTTGGCGACGGTGCTGAAGTCCGTGTATTGATATGCACATTGACTGGAGAAACAACACTGACATTATTGAGGTGCACGGCATTTGTCAGGCAGGAATTGTTCATGGGAAGTGTTTGAGGACTGCTTGTGCACAATGCTGGGATTAAGTGGTTTGTAGTGGTGTGGCCAACTGTCCTTACAAGTTGTACTGCTGAAATCCCTGGGCTGGATGATAAAGCCATATTGGTGGAGTACAATGTTTTAGAGGTTCCTGAAAGAGAAGGAAAAAAAAATCATTCAATTAGTATCATGAGACATTAATAAAACTCTTTATTTTTAGGAGTTTAATTAAAAAAACAAACATTTGTTTTTGAATTAAATATCACTGAATTAAATAATGGTCTCTCCAAAGAGAGCTTCTGTTCAGAAAATACAACATACTCACCTGTTACAACCCCAAAGACACCCCCTCTTTCTATTGGTCTGTATGAAAAGGCTTTCTAAGAGGTATTCCGCTGCCTTTATATCTGGCAACTGTGGACACAGTATACATACATACAAAATGATAGCTGGATTTCCCTAAGAATTTGCAGATGCGTGAACATTAGTAAGAATGGACAATCAAGATCATGGGCATATGTAAAAGCAACTGGAAAATCCTAGGGTTTGAGAGGTGGTCGAAGGATGACAAGAATAGCAAGTCTTTGAGGACTCAGGGTACTAAGAAGCAGAGTTTCACAGCAATACTGTCATTCATTCAGGATACTATGGGCATATAAACATTTTGGCTAAATGTAATGCTGTTTGCCCCACCCAAACCAGGGCTACAAGCATGTCCCTCCCCAATACGTGCATTTCCGCTTCCATTAGTTGTGAATTTACCCGCCCCCCCCCACTGGCACCCAGTGAGTATTACTACCATGTGAATAACTCAGTGTTGGTCAGTTAGTATCAATTTGATGGTGAGTACATGTGGTGCACATTTTTCCATCCTTGTGATACCTCACTTCGAAGGATGGGCTCAATCTCTATCCAGGGTAATACAAGAGGTGATAGATCACCACTGTTTTTTGTGGCAGAGTAGAACTCCATGGTATACATATACCACATTTTATTAATCCATTAATGTATCGATGGGCATCTGGGCTGTTTCCACATCTTTGCAATTGTGCTGATATAAACATTCAAGTGCAGATGTCTTTATTATAGAATGTCTTTTTTTCCTTTGGACAGATGCCTAGTAGTGGGATTGCTGATCAAAGGGTATTTCTATTTTTAGCTTTTTGAGGAATCCCCAAATTACTTTCCACAGGGGTTGTACTAGCAATACTGTCTCTTAAGAGGAAGAGTCAGAGAAAAGTATGCCTATGAGTATGTGAGAGTGGGAAGGTAAACCCAATTTCAAATTTATTACAGACCGTTCTGGATTATGTTTCATCTTTTTATCAATGAATAGATGATTCAATGGTGATGGTTAGTACAATAATTAGCTTGATGGATTTCCTAAGATGCAAAGCAACTGACAGTATGTGAATGAAACCAGGAAGGGTGGAGTGTTACTCAGGTAGGCACCCAGTGGGTGCAGAAGGAAATGAAGCAGGCTCTCTGGGAGTTCTAGAACACTCAGCTATTTTCCCCGTCTTTCCAAAGAAATTCTGAAGAGTCTTGACTGATTTCTTACACACAATTTCTCCCTGGATATAAAAAAGAAAAACCATACCACAAACCAGTGAGTTACACCTTCAAGCTAGTAAGTACCACGTGAAACCCCAGCCGTACCTGAAGGCTGGACGACACCGTTTATGTTGTTGTGGCCAGTATTCTGTTCCTTGGCTACCTCACTGCGACTTGGAACAGGTGCACTGACCACCGCAGATGCAGCAAAGTGGGCGCTGGCTGAGTCAAGTGTTTTAGACATACAGTCAGAGGTGCTTGAGCCCTATAAAACAAACAAAGTTAAATTCTATTTTTCAGATGTGATTTCATGAACATATTAAGGAACAACCCAAGATGTTGTTGCCTTTCTAAACTTGAAGAGTTACAATTGTTTAGATTAAGAGATCTAGGACTCCAAAGACTATTTTTGGCATACGAGGCAGGGACGTTACTAAAAACTGGGAAGTAGTTATTTCTGAGAAAGATCTAGGGGATTAAAAAACCCAAACCTTTAATGTTCTATTAATTTTTCCTATAAATGTTAAGGAATGTTTTTAAAAATGCTTGACAAGCTAGATACTAATGGGTGAAATGAAAGCACAGAGATGACTAGTAGTCATTTTTGTCACAATGTAAAAAAACTTGTCTTGAATTAACCCTGAAGTAGGCTAAAAATACTTTAGGCCGGTTACCAAGAGACACAGAAAAAGCAAACAAAGGCAAATTAAATGGCCATTCCTCCTTGATTCTATATAAAACTGGTTAACTCTTACTAAATCCAGTAGCCTTAGTCTTTGAGCCAGCCCCAGATCCACCTGGATGTCACGGGAGCATTGATGGGGACCAGGGTTACCGGGATTTTCATGTTTTGGGAATCAGGATCTTCAAGGTCAGTGTCCTGACCCTTTGAAACTGAGCTGAAACACTTTGGGCAGATCTGCCCTGAGATCTCACAGCATATAACCAAGACTGAGTTATTCTCAGGTATTATTTCAGAAGTAGTTTTAGGATTATGGAGAAACAAAAACTTAAGACCTAAATGCAAGGCTTGTTTTTTTTTTCAGGTGGTTCAAATATATTCCTTAGTTTTGTTTTTAGTGACTTAAAATTTATTCTCTTATAGTTCTGGAAGCCAGAAGTCTACAATGAAGTCTGATGGGGTTAAAATCAAGGTGCTGGCAAGGCTAGTTCCTTCTGACAATTATGGTTTTATGAAGTATTTTTATTCTTATCCCTAGTGTCTTTATTTAATGATGTCTATGAACAACTTCTCCTAGTGGCATTTTTTCTTCTATAGGAAAATGTGATTCACAGAGGCAAAAGGCTGTACTGTCTAAATTTATTGCACTATTCAAGCGAATTATTAATACCTCTCAGCTCATGGGGCACATCCACATGGCACTTAAACACATAGTTTAGGAAGTGGTTAGCAAAGTTATATCCTTTTAGTGTGTTCAAACCAGGTTAAAAAAAAAAGTTATGTCCTTAAAAATTATCTTTTTTGGGGAAGTAGGGGATGATGGTTGTAAGAATATATAGTTACTTCTACAAATTTTCAATAACCCTTCAAAGAAAAGAGTAATTGGCTCTTTCTTGGATTAAAAATACCATATTTGGCTCTAGTACTCTTCTCAAAATATTAAGAGACTAGTTTATAAACTAGTCACTTAAAATCATGTACATTAGGTGAAAAGAAATTTAGGTTAGGGCCGGGCGCGGTGGCTCACATCTGTAATCCTAGCACTCTGGGAGGCCGAGGCGGGCGGATTGTTTGAGCTCAGGAGTTCCAGACCAGCCTGAGCAAGAGCGAGACCCCGTCTCTACTAAAATTAGAAAGAAATTAATCGGCCAACTAAAAATATATAGAAAAAATTAGCCGGGCATGGTGGCGCATGCCTGTAGTCCCAGCTACTCGGGAGGCTGAGGCAGTAGGATCACCTGAGCCCAGGAGTCTGAGGTTGCTGTGAGCTAGGCTGACGCCACGGCATTCACTCTAGCCAGGGCAACAGAGTGAGACTCTGTCTCAAAAAAAAAAAAAAAAAAAAAAAAAATTTAGGTTAGACCCCCCAAATCAAGAGTGGCAAAACTGAGGTTAGCTTCTGTGATTTGACTAAAACTAAGCAAAACTACATAATTATGAAAGAAAGAGGCATAATCATTATTACAAGATAGGTTTACCTGTGCTTTTGGATGTGTCTGTTGCGAGGAATGCTGAGATTGCTGTTTCTGCTGAAGCTGAGCAAGTTGCTGCCTTTGCATTTGAACTAACTGCTGTTGATGTGTCTGAAACTGCTCTTCTGTGATACCCCCTGTTACTGGTAAAGGACATTAATTTCAGAAATAAGTATGTTTTAAAGTATTTTCAATAACACTGAATATAAACTTAATCCACAATTAACATAAAAAGCAACTACAAATCACAATATACACTATCAGAAAAGTACCTAAGAAAAATGACAAATCTTTCAGCAAGTATGGCGTATGCTTACATCCATGATCTTCTTAATATCATATGCTAAAAAAGTTCTTATATGTAGTTTTTATTGTACAACATAGTTCTAACATGAGGATTTTACATTTATTCAGACTTAGTATCTTTAAGATCACTCTTAATTTTCTATATTACGGTGACCATGTAATGAGAGAAAGCTTGATTTATTAACGTTAATAATAACGACTAAGTTATATAGCCTTAGTAAGAAAGCAGGACCAAGGCAAGACTGTAAATGATTCGTACTGCTGGGTTTCATAACAGTGAAGTAAAAATACTCTTCTCTCTGATTATAAATCAGAGTGGACAGCAAACATGTTCATCTAACATAACCATAAACCACAGTTTAAAGCCAATAGGTTCAATGCCTAAAATAAATCCTATCTATAAAAATATGGGCTAGAAATCAGAGACGTTCAGAAATTTAAAGACACGATGTATCCTCAGATGTAAGGAATTATGTTGTGACCAAGTATGTTAAAGTTAGTGAGTTTCAAATAAAAACAAGATATCTAAAACTTCTGTTTAAAAGATCAGCTAACAAAAGTCATAGAAATCATTTTTCAAAGAAATGTAAACAAAATTTCATTCATTGATATGTAAGTAGATTCCTTACAAACTGATTTAGAGAACATAAAGTTATTTCCATGGAACTCTGTACATTATTAGAATCAAGAAATATTACATTGCATCAGAATTCATGTACTCTGAAGTAATTTTGCTCTATTTTTCTTTATTGCTTGCTTTCCTCTCTCCCAATTATTTCACTCAGCCAACAAGTATTTAATATTTATTATGCTGCAGAGTGCTGCAGTAAGAGTTACAGTGAATACAGGGGAAAATAAATTAAGAAGAAGGTCCCTGTTATAAAGTCCTACAGTATAGGTGAGAAGAAATAAAAAGATACATATAAAGAAATACCAGCTAATATGAAACAACCTCTGCATGCAATTGACCAATCTAATCAATGTGACCTAAAGGAGTTTAGACAGGAGACTACACCCTCAACCTAGGTTACTTAACTCTCCCAAAGTTTTCTGTTTAGTAGGATCACAAATGAGAAATTAAAAAATTTTTTTTGATAGTATATCAGACATGTAACAAGTTATGCCTAGTATAGTCTATTTCCTATGAAAAAGAAGTTAGGCCTCAGAGATGGGCAAAGTTTTCATTTCCATTCCACATTGTTATTAAAATTTATATTGAACCAGGATTAGGGGAAAAAAGGTCTTAGATAGACATCAATTTTATTTTTAGAAGATTCATAAAGTTGGGGCTATTATAGTGCTTCCTTTAAAATTTTAATATTACCTGCATTTTTGAAGTACACATTAGTCATCTTACAGAATTACCAATAAGATCAA
>NW_012135858.1:4970892-4972989 GCF_000956105.1 Propithecus coquereli
ATATATATGAGGATAATGAAAACAGACTAAAAATCCATTTAAACTTCTGACACCTAAGCTAAATAGTTACAATTAAAACTTATTTCATTATTATTTCCTTTCATAGTCAAACTAAAATCTTTTAATTCCTTAGGTCTGGAATCCTTTTCTCACCTTTGGAAGTAACCCTAACCCAAAAAATAAATCCTCGTGAATCCTTAGCTAGTTGTTAAAGCACAGTATTACCCATGCTAAAACCTTTATGCCTACGAATATTTTATGGCAATTTAAGAAAGAATGAAAAGAAAAACTGAATAAATTATTTAATAAAAATTTCAGGAATTTTGTTTGGAAAACTGTAGAAACTGTTAATGATTTTATAAATTGGTTAATATTAAAATATTCAGGTGGTCCAAAAGGTTGTTAGTATCTATTATGATAGGTGAGAAAAGGACAAAAAGCATGTTAATTTGCACCCATGCATTAGCGAAAACCAAGATTAAATGTAAATTAACCTGGCCCTTCAAGTATAAATCAGCAAAGCACTTTTCAATATGAAATATATTTTCTTGAGTTTTGGATTTAGGAGTATCATCTCAAAGAACAGTTAAATAATACCACAGTTTCAAATGACTATCTTCTATTTATATGAAGAATGTAATATTTGCCATGTGCTGTAAGTTTCTTGAAGGTAAGGATTATTGACTTGTAAAACTTTGCAACTAGTAAACATCTGATGCAGTGGTTTGCACATAATAGATCCTAAATAATTATGTATGAAATTAATTTTCCTTGATTATTCACTTCTATGTTCAGCACAATCTATCTTCCCTTTCTCTGTCCTGCTTTTAATCTTTTTAAGAAGAGTTTTTCAATGCAAGAAACTATTCACATAATAGTTAACAAAACACATCTTTTTGTTTTACAACAAAAAGTCTTTAGTTTTAGTTCTAATAATAACTAGGACACATTTCAATTTTGTCTTAGGTATATAAAAAATAACAAATAGGATATATCATGAATTATGACTTTAAAAACATTAACCAGGGTTATTAACAACATAAAAGATAATTCTTTGCCACTAGCCTTCAAGTTCACATAAGATGTAGCCCTTTTTATCTTTTTAAGAATTAAGGGACTTGTGATATAAATAAACATTATTGCCAAGCGTATCAGGCTTCTATTTCTGATTAAACTCTTCATTTGCTGGGATGTCCAAGCTGTGAAACAGAAAATTCAGTACTAATAATCTATTTAGTTCAGTGATATTCTCTGCCAGGTAGAAATATGGTCCTGTGTTAGTTTTGTTACCCTTTTTTCTTTTGTCTTGTTACTCTTAAAGACACACATGCTTTCATGACCAAGCCCACTAAGAACAAGCAGAAGGCAAAAGTATTAAAGACACATAGATTAAAAGAAAACAAATACATAAGGATTCTATTCTTTTGTGTATATCCATCAAAAGTAAAAATGCAGCTTTCTAAAAACTCCTACATTCCTCTCTTTAGGTAGATGAGGAAATTTCTATCAGTATTTACTGAACTGCAACTGAATTCACTTAAAATTATTTAACGACAACTAAGAAAACTATGTAATGGATATAATTGATACAAATGGCACTAAAAATTATCACAGTTTTTCAATTATTTGCAAAAATGCTGTTAAAAGATTTTTTTCATTATTTGTTTATACTCCCATGCCTAATATTTTAAAACAAAAGAACTTTGTTGAAAACAAAAAACCTTATGGCCCCAATGACTACAAGGTCACAGTCAATAGAGAAGGAATACTTCAAACAAAATCCTTTAGCCTGGTAATAAATAATTAAATATGAGAGACTTGATTTCAAAATATTGACTTCTAATGTACCTTTGTTATTACTTAAGCCTTAAAATTTTTCAAGGGAAGAAAGAAATGGTATTATGTTGACGGTATTAAAAAATATAAGACAGGAGACAATGGTGTTTCAGGATGTGTGGGTGGGGAAGAGGCTTTCCATGCACAGGCAGTAAGTTTAGTAAAGAGTTGTTATGATAGTTGTGGAGTATTATGAGTATGCCTTGTGGGGGGTGGGGGGAATATATATGTATGTATGTATATGTGTGTGTGTGTGTGTGT
>NW_012135858.1:4973039-4976176 GCF_000956105.1 Propithecus coquereli
AAATGTGAAGTAGTGATGAATTTCTAGCTATTTGAAAACCTTGGCGAAAAAGATGAAAAATAGTTTATTAGATATAAAGACAGGAAGAAAAATCTTAAATTAAACCCGAATAAATCTAAGTCCTCTGTGTATAAAGACTGTGCCAATTCAAAAGAAATGGACTTAGAATCTGATTATTACAACAATCCTTAAATCCAGTATTAAGTGTGTCATAAAGCTAAGCTTTATATTCTGGTGAAAAAGTGGGAGTCATAGTGGTTAAGTTTAAGTGAGGAATAAACCAAATAAGGGAAATATAATTTAGTGGCTATTTCAAAATTGAGAGAGAAATAAGAATGAGAATCTTTTCTCTTTCCAAAATCTTTTAAGTCAGTCAATAAAATTTTACTAATTCAGAATAAAGTATATACCTAAATTAGTACAAAGAACAAATTGCTATTTTTCAACCAAAAAATGAAAACAAGAAAACTTTTGGAGCTAGGCATGGTGGCTCATGCCTGTAATCCTAGCACTTTGGGAGGCTGAGATGGGAGGATTGCTTATGGCCAGGAGTTTGAGACCAGCCTGAGCAAGGGCAAGACCCCGTCTCTACAAAAAATAGAAAAATTAGCCAGGTGTGGTGGCAAGCGCCTGTAGTCCCAGCTACTCGGGAGGCTGAGGCAAGAGGATTGCTTGAGCCCAGGAGTCTGAGGCTGCAGTGAGCTATGATGACACTACTCTACTCTAGCCCGGGCAACAGAGTCAGCCTCTGTCTTGAAAAAAGAAAAAAACCAAAAGACAACAAAAAATTTTTGGATTGGTAGTCCATGTCTAACAAAGTATTGTCAATAGAGGTGTTCTATTTGCTTTTATGAATAGGTGATCATTTGTGTATGATCACATACACATACACATACATCCATTAAAAATGCATGCCAACAAATACTACTTGTTTTTCTGGATGTCTACATTTATGGCCCTGTCTTGTTGAGATCATTAATTTGCTCAGAAAACCCATCCTTTTCGCCTCATAGGAAACTCATAAAATCCCAACCTAGTCTCATTCCAAATTATTCAGATTAACGGTCAGCGTTTCTCAACGTTTTTAAACTTAGGCTGCTTGGATACCAAAAATCTTATCCCTGTTTTCATTTCTGATTGAGAATGAGTGATATAAACATAATTTAATTCTATAATATAGATATGCTTTTAAAAGTTGCTTTTTCTTCCTCCTCACTTCAAGCTCACTATGTTACATCCATTCTTGACATCTTTTTCTTTACTATTAAGATATTTTGTGCTTGAAACAAGCTGATGTTCCTCATTCAGAATTTTCTAGAGCATTGTTTATCATTGCTTCCACTCTTCAGACAAAAATAGCAAATAGTAATCATGACACAAAATTGGAACACATACAAAACACCCTTTCTAACTTGTTTATCATTTTGGGATAGACAGAAAGTGGTAAGAAATACACGGTTTTAATGGCAGGGGCACACTATTGAATTGCCATACTCAGGGTTCTCAGGGTTGACTTACTGGCAGGTAGGGGGTGGAAATTTGATTGAAAGCACTTTCTCTACTAATTATTTTTTTCTTTCATAAATCACTAAAATACATCCTTAAAAGATTTATTTCTTTTAGAAATAAAAGAAATAAGACTCTGATTAGAGTCACCAAGAGGCATGCATTAAAATACATCAGGGAGAGCTCACAGTTACAGAGTGAACAAATCTGTTTATGAATGAGATATAGGATAGGGACCCAGCTTTGTTTAGGTGCTGGTGGTGGTACAAAGAAGTGGGAATGTACAAAACAGAAACCTTTGCTTCTCTTGCTTAGGGCCAAGATCTTTTTACTAGTTGATCTTAGGTTGCTAGCTTAAAAGTGAAACTCATGCTGGTCATAAATCTACCCTACTTCATGCCCCCAAGTCTCATCAATTTAAAAGTAACCATAAATCTGATTGTTTTGTGAAGGTGGCAATATTTCACTACTCCAGATAGATGGGATGTATTCCCTTCCCTAAGTGAGTTTTGCAATCTTCCTGGGTAACACACTCTAATAAATCAGTTTATCTATTACAGAATTTTCCTTTTTATATATCCAAATATGTCATTCTATACATTAGTAACATACTTGCATTTCTGGACATTTTGTAGAGATAATCAACAGTCTGTTTTTCACAAAAGCCCCTCAGCTTTCTGGATATTTTCCATAAATCTGACTCATTATCTATCTTGGGTCAGTCTGCTTTTATTCCTCAGATGAATCCATGTAGCTTTTCTTAAAACACTTGTGGTTCCTATACGGTGCTCTCCCTAGGGTGACCACTTATCACCATTCCCTCCCATATTCTCAGAGTGATCCACCAAAAACATACTTTGGGCACCTCCATGGTTTTTACATTAATAATTATGAAGCTCTAGATACCTGTTTCTTAAGTTTGGGCCCACAGAGGTATTCTTGAGTATATGGGAATTCTTTTTAAGTTTTTTAACGTTGTACTG
This sequence comes from Propithecus coquereli, assembly GCF_000956105.1. Taxonomy (NCBI): domain Eukaryota; kingdom Metazoa; phylum Chordata; class Mammalia; order Primates; family Indriidae; genus Propithecus; species Propithecus coquereli. Next base: position 4,975,529 of record NW_012135858.1, read on the forward strand.
TTGTTTTCATTGATAAACTAAAAAGAAAAATCTAATAGAAACACACTCTGGACCTTCTGGATGATCATCCCACAACAGAGTATGGACGCAGGATTTTTGTGCTTGTACCTACCTTTGTTTTTTCATAATCTTTTGACTTTTAATGTAGGGTTCTCAAACTGAGCTAAGATGATGTATTCTTGGAAAGCTACGAATTTTTCAAATACTAACCTAGACCAAGTTTTCATAGTTTAATGAACAGTATCTAATGTGGTAATAAAGAGTATCTAAAAGTCAAAATGAATATATTATCTGGCATTTCTTCATCTACAAGGTAGGATTTTGTTATGAGAGTTTTAATACATGCTTTATCAAAGCAATGCTGATTGTATGCAGATATTTTTGTTTTAAAGGACAAATTAGGGGCTGGACTGGGGTAGAGAGAGGGATTCTATTTCAAATCTTCCAGGTCATAGTGGGGAGTCAGGTGAAAGTTCACATAAATCAATGGAGCTGCTGAGGACAAACCTAATCCAGGAAAAATGATGTTACCTTTCCAGAACTACATATATCCTGTAAATGTCATTCTTCCAGTTAAAGGAAAATGAATAAACTGTCAAACTTCAAGGGTGGGGAGTAAGAAGGTGGTGGGGTGGGGAATGAGAGGGG
>NW_012135858.1:4978416-5028189 GCF_000956105.1 Propithecus coquereli
ATATCAGGAAAAATTATCCAGACCAAAAAATCTATTCTATTTTTTTCTAATGATAAAGGAAAGGCAAAAATACAAAAATAATCTTGTCTATGATGTTCATTTGTGATTTAAGTTCTCTGAGAAATGCATGCCTAAGATAATATTTTAAATGCTTATTTTATATTGATATATGGTAGTCATAGAATTATAGAGCTGATTATTATGGACTATTTAGGTTATATTAAATTCTATATTGGATCAATATGTATATCACATTGATGATATAACATATACACATTTTCTGAGAAAAAGTCAAGTTAACTGTAGAGTTTATCTGGAACGTATATAGTAGAAAGCTGCAAATATCTGGCCATGTTCAAGTTGAGAAGAAAGATATTAAAACCATTTTTTAAATATGGTATACACTGGCGGAGATGAAATTTAGCCTATAATCAAACGTAATTATAAACGCCCATATATGATATGTTTTTAACTTCCTTTTTGGCAAAAATTATTAAGAGTGATGTTAGGTATAGGAATTCCCATATAGTTAAATGATTTGAACTTTGCCTTGGAGTTGGCTGAAAAAAGATTTGACCTAATAATGTCAACTTCCTACTATCTTTAGATTTCTAAGAACTCTGAGATTGCAAATCATATTAGGTATTTATCCATTTTGGCTTCAAAAGCTCATTAAACTTCACAGACCCATGAACTTTATATAATGGGATGCCATTTTCCTTACCTAAGTTCATTTAGGAGAAAATTAACCCAACTAATTTGGAGAAATGACATGCCAACTTCCAATCATTCAAACAAATCCAATTTTCCATTATAACCTTTAAATAGATAAATGTCTAAGTCAAGCAGGACAATAGTTCAGTAACTACAAAAGGCTGAACACTACTGAGACCAAATTTTAAGCTAAAATTATTTAAAATTACTTTAAAGTTTAATAATTTTGCATCCTAAAATGCACTATCCAGAAAATAATTTATAAATACATAAAGAACTGATATAAATAGTGTAAGTCAAGTCACATCTATTTCTGTCTCAGGATACCATGCATTATCTGCAATGTATATGTTATAAGAGTATTTATAAATTATCCATAATTGTATACATGTGATAAAGAGAGGACTACCCACAGAAGAAAACAAATCAAAATTGTATTTTAGATTCTCTAGATATTATACATTTAGAATGTACATATCATTAAAATATTACATTAATTTGAGCACAATGTCCCTTAAAATGAAAAAAACTTTCTGATCTCAAATTGAGAGGTAAGCTACCAGACAAAATTTACAATTATTCATAAAGAGTCTCCTAAAAAATCATTTTTCAGAAACAAAATTTTCAATGGTACTCTTCGGGAGCAACGGCTACATTTAAGCAAAGTTTATACACAAAAATGAACATTTTCTTTAACATAAAAAGCAGACAGTACTGTGCTATGATGATCTAGTGGCAGCTTATAAGCAGTTTGCCTGTAGGGAACTCTGTGTGCATTCTGCCCACAAATTCACTATACCCAGCACACACACTGAAAATACATGTCAGTGGTTTCACAGATACCAGTGAGGACATTCTGGTTAAAATGTGAACCACAATAGCAGAGTATTGTTTCCCAGGTAGGAAAAATAAAATGCAATAGTTTAACATAAAATTTCTTTCCTAAGTGGGATTAGGAAAACAAATCTTCAAAATTTACCCTGAGAGTTTGTTTAGTGGATAATGAAAATTATGAGAAACCAATAAGCAGGATTTACTCTTAACACAGTGACAGCTTACCTGATATGCCATTCTTGCTGGTGTTCAATAAAGCTACAGATGCCGCAGAAACTCTTTTATTGTTCACAGTCTGCCCTGGTTTTCTTGAGGTACATTCTTCACTATCACTGTCCTGTAAATTTAGTAGCCTTGGCTGGAAACACTGTAGTCGACATGATCTGATATTGCTTAATATTTCAGAAAGGGACAGTCTATTTTCACAATGTTTACTGGAAGCATTGGTCCGAGAGAAATTAGAAGAAAAGTCTATAGTTTGGGAAGAGCTTGAAAAACTATTCAGCATTTCAGGGTCTATCTGTTCCAGGACTGGGTCATGTTCTGTGGATATTCGGTCCATTATGACCCTGAAAAGCAACATAAAACCAAACATTAAGTGGAGGAACTTAACATTTTCTCTATACCTTCCCTTCTAGTTTGTAAACAACAACCAGGCCAAAACAAAGAGTTTACCTTCCACCTCTGCCAATCCGCCTCCTTGCAAATCCTATACATCTTCTTGGGACTGTAAGTGTTGTAAGGCAATGCCTATACCTCAACTTATCCAACTCTGCCAATTCTGCATTTTCACACGAATGGTTAGCTTGGTCCAAACGAGGCTGCAAAATCAAACAAACAAACAAATAAAAAACCAAAATGCACGAAGTAAATCTAAAATGAAGAAAAGTTAAGACCATTATAAAAATAAAGTAGCTACTGCATTAGCAGACCAATTAAAATCTATCTTATGACTTAGATCTGATAAAAAAAATCTAGACATAAAACTGTAAACTGGGGGCTTAAATGAATATTAACCAGGTTAAATTTTACAAAACTGAATAAAAAGTTCACTCACCAAAATTACCCAAATTGAATTTAGTTTATAAATATAAATTCATTTAGAGTATATTATATTTAAAAAGAAATATATCTTCAAAAAATAATATGGTTTTTAACATTTATATACAAAGTAGAGACAGTGAAATTATGTAGTAATTTGCAGGCTTTCTACTGAGATACACCAGAAGGAATTTTTGTTGGGCTGAAAACTGCACTTCAAGCACACATGGGTCAAGGTGAAGCTTCCTCTTTACTTTTAAGAAACACATAGCCCATTTCTTTGTCTTTCCATTCACTTCATCATTCTATTGTTCTGTGTCTTACCACTTCCATCCCCTTTCATAAAATTTCCCCTTCTCTCAACAGCATAACCAGTAACCAAATCCCCACCTCTCCTACATTAAACACATACACCCTAAAAAAAGTTGTCAGTGTCTATGTTTACCATTATACTACAAGACAAATGGTTTCCACAAGCCACGTAAGAAAGTCAAAGCCATCCTTACAGTGCTACAGTTGTTATACCTTATCTGAAAACCTGAGCATTGCAGAGTGATACAATGCTGCACCAAAAAGTTATGAATACATTTATCGGGCAAAATATTGCCACGAGGGAAATTTTAAAATTATTATTACTTTGTTTGATACTTACTGGGCATATATGCACAGCATAGGCCTGCATAACAATAAGTCTCAATAAACACTCAGCAGCCATTAAAGGTTCTAGAGCCAATTTAGAGATTCTGGGTTTACCTAATTCTAGCAATGACATACATATTGAGCAATTTTCATGACTGCTGAAGCTATAATTAAAGCCCAAAGTGAAACAAGATTTCTCAAATATGATGCATTATCAATTTCCAACTAGAAGACTCTGATACCCTTTGAAAGAACTCAGTACCTTTTAGTATCTTTTACCAGTATTCACATAATGGATGTTAAATAAAAAGTGTTGATGTACTTCCCATTTTTAGATCAAGACTAAGTCACTCTGACATGAGTTATCTGTTAATTCCAGTTCACAAAACACCGAAAAGTTCTTACAGCATAATACTGGCATCCTGCCCGCCTTCTGAAAGCACAGGGACCATCAGGATCATTTTCTTCTTCAGGTTCTGATACTGGAGACGGTACCTAGACAAAATAGGCATTCCATTTAGGAGTTATCAAAAGCCATCAGATCAATGTTTATAATGATCTAAAATTTAAACCTGATCACAAACAGTAAATATTCCTATATTACATACAGCAGGCAGTGAATTCCCCAAAACATTTATGACCAGTAAGAATTTTCTATGGTTAAAAATCATTGTTTTTAATGAATTAGTTCTTGCAAGTAAGTACACATGGTATTGCTTAATTGCTTCTGAACATGAAGTGTTACTGACTTAAAAAAGAATACCTTTGATATATCCCATGATATTTTGTAAATAATGTATGTGGCCATAAATATTTAGTGATGATAGTTATATTTCACCTACAGGTAGGTATGTTTTTATCCAATAACTTTTTCTCTCTGTAATAAAGCCAAAAACTAGGAAGTAAATAGGCTTATCAATAGCCAAAAAAAAAAAAAAAGATTTCACAGAGACCACAGATTTTACTTAAAGTGGAGTCTTTTCTTTTATCTCTGCAAGCCCTATTTTTAAAAAATCGCTTTTTAAACTTAGCAGATCAGAGCAGAAAATTAGAAGAGGAAAGAAGACTTGCTAAAAGTAAGCAGATTGGTTGCTGAAAGAAGTGATAAGCCCATCACCATATAGCAAATGAATAAAGACTTTCAAAACATATTAAAAAGCATTCTGCCCAGGCCATTGGGATATCAGGCCAAATATCCCTAGGCAGTCTGAGTTAGGGTAAGTAGTACTGATCCGTAACAGGACATTTTATAAATGTCATAAAAACAGATGAAATGATACACAAACTCTGACATGGCAGGGAAATAATAGGTTTTAGATAAATTTCCACCCATAATGGTTAAAGTTAAAAAAAAAAGTTTTGGTACTTAAGTTTCAGTTGTCTCGCACTTTCACTTTGTAGTATATCTTTTTTCTGACAAACACTGGCTCAACCATATTTACTTGCAAATTTTTGAACCTCACAAATTCCTCTCTTCCTATTTTGAGAGGAAAAATGTTTTCTCCACATTATTTCCAAACTGTGGTAATTACCACTGGGCAGGGTCATCCAGGGGAGAAAGGGATTTGTTTCAAGAGGTTCCAATATACCTCCACCAACCCTAAGTGGGGAGACACAAAAACAGTGAGCTGGGGCTGGTTCTTCTTCCTGGGGAACCAAGCCCCAAACCTGAAATTTGAAAGGAAATCCCAAATGTGAAATTTTACACTTTGGTTGCTTTGCAAATCAAGTATCTCTTCCAAGATATACACAGGAAGTATGACAAAGTCTCAGAAATTCTTTGCATAAAGTATGTTACACCTTCCTCCCAACTACCATTCCCCAAGGGTAGGTTCCAGGGGACAAAGTCAGTCTGAGACATGGGAAGAGAGAGCTGATGTTAGGAGAATCAAGAGCATGAACAAGAACAGGCAGGGTTTTTAGTTCTGCTATACTGCCAGTTGGGTAAGTCTGGTTAAAATGTTTGTTGTCTTAAGGCTCCCTATTCCCTCATTCCTCATTTATTGGACAAAGAAAAAGCATATGATTACTTTAATGATCTTGTTTGCAATAAAATCCTAATTTTAGAAGTGCTACATTCTCAATAGTTGCCTCAATGAATGATGCCCAACTACAGGTAAATACTCACTCTTTAGCTACATGAGGATACCATAAAATTAATGAGGGTTCTTTAAAATTTTCAAAATGTCATTTTCATGTGGCAATGGGGGTTGGGGACTTTATGAATAAACATAAGAACTTAAAGCAGAACTGTAGAACCCTTAATGCACAAGGAACATATGACTAGTGATGCTGAGTGAGCTCTACTTTCAGGCTGGATGGACTGATTCATTTAGCTGTGGATTTCATTAAATATGAAATGTCCGATCTTAAATCAAAAGTGCAGTTTATTATAATTCAAACAAGAATCAGTACAATTAATCCAAGTATGGGCCTAAACTATCGACACACTTTTGTCATCTTAACAGCAGCTTGTTTATGCCAGCAGTGAAGAAGCCTGGAGAGCAAGTGGTGATGAAATCGCAAAAGTCGTTTTCTACCGCTTGTTGAGAATTGAGTATTATTCCAGCAAGAAGGGGTCCAAAGCCTGGAAGAAGTGGTAGTTAGTTGGTGCAAGGTCTGGTGAATATGGTAGATGACAGAGAGTCTCCAAGTCTAGCTTCTGTAGTTTGAACAGTGTTGTTTATGCGACATGTGGTCGAGCATTGTCTTTCAAGAGGATTGGCCTGTCTCTATTGACCAATCTTGGCTGCTTAAGCACAAAAATCCTCATTTCGTCCAATTGGTTGTAGTAGATATCTGCTGTAATTGACTGACCAGGTTTCATGAAGCTGTAGTGGATAATACCAGTGCTGGACCACCAAACAGACATCATCAGCTTTTTTTGATGAATATTCGGTTTTGGACTGTGTTTTGGCACTTTATCTTTATCCAACCATTGTGTTGAATGCTTGCAATTGTCAAAAAGAATCCATTTTTCATCACACGTAACAATATGGTATAGAAATGGTTCACCCTTATATTGTGGACAGCAAAGAAAGGCAAGCTTCAAGACAATTTCTCTGATGACAATCACATAGTTCATGCTGAACCCACCTATCCAGCTTCTTTTCTTTGCCAGTTTGTTTCAAATGGTCCAATATTATTGGAATAGTAACGTCAAATCTTGCTGCTAATTCATGTGTAGGTTGAGATGGATTTGCTTCCACTACAGCCTTCAGCTCATCATTTATCCACCTTCATCTCAGGTCGCCCACACGGCTCATTTTCAAGATTAAAATCACCAGAATGGAACTTCTCAAACCATGGACATACTGTGAGTTCATCAGCCACACCCTTCCCAAACACTTCGTTGGTATTTTCAGCTGCCTGTGCTGTATTGGTTCCACGACGAAACTCATATTTGAAAATAACACAAATTTTTGACTTATCTATGATTTCACAAAAATTGTTCTAAAAAAAAATTTGAAAGATAACCACAAGCCAAAACATGGGTTTGAAAGACTGAGGATGTAACTTCACAATAAAAATAAATCAAGAAGTCTCCAAGTGAAATGTCAGAAATATCAACTGTCAAACTTAGTACTTTAGGAAATCGGACATTTCATACTTACTACCCTAAACAGCAATAGGGAAAAGTTTCTTACAGGCCACAGTATCATTCTTAAAAGGCTGGGAATGTATAGCAAAACCTTCTAGCCTCTCATTAGTAACACAAATATAAGGTTATTCTACATATATTTATCTAACCATGTCATTTTCTTACTCAACATTTTTAATAATTTCCCAGTATGTATAATGCAGATAGAGGCCATTGGCCATCTGGCTACTACTATAGGCATCATTCCTTTCACCTCCATCCCTTCTGTGTTTTACGCTCCAGCAACACTAGCAGTTCTCTCTAGTACACTGTGCCTACAGCCCGTTCCTACACTTCCTATCTGTAAAACTACTATTTTTTTAGGACACTATATTCCTCACTCCTTCAAATGGTCATATGATGAATATCCCATGGCTATTCAAAGTCCTGCCTCATGCTAACTAGATGACAAAAGTAATATATGGTTTTATTAAGTGTTTCTCAAGAGCATATGAGATTAAACATATCTTTGCATATTTAATACCATGCATATAAATCCCAAAATATTTTCTAGGGTAGAAAAGCTAAATAAGTGGAAAAAAAGAGTAAAAATAATATAATCTAGCTAAAGTGGACACATTTTATGCAAACTCTATATTTTAAATGATTACAGCAATAAAGGGTTTTATAAAGTCTTGCTTCCAAACATATCTGTGATGTTGGTTTTGAAAAGAAATTTTCTTCAAAGCAAATAAGTCAAAATAGTTAAAATAAGGTAAAGCTGTTAGCAGGTCCAAGGTCTTCGTTACAGTACTCCCTTTAAATTTCCTATCCCATACAGAAAAAAAGAGAGTATTGCAAAACCAGGTGCTAAACAGTACTATTTGCTGAAAAAAACTGATCCTTTAATATATAAAGTAAAAAGTCTTAATATTCACCAAAGAACTACTTTCAGAAGTTAAAACTTGAATTAGTTCTTCTAAATCTTCTTTAGATTCAATAAGGAAATTAATGTTGGCAAATATTTACAATTATATATTAACTGTCTTAAAACAGTGATAATCTTTGGATAGTAATTAGTAATTCCATTTCTAAAACTCTATTTTAAATACAGGGGAAAAGGATCTATGCTCATCTTTATAAAAGGAAAAAACTGAAAACCATCAAAATGTTCCACAATAGAATAAATTCTACCCAACTGATGAAAAATAACAGAGAGTAAATACCATTTCAGTGGCTACATAAATAACGTAGAAAATGTTTATGCTGTAATGATAGTGGAACAAACAAGAATAAAACTCTAAGATGTCAATTATGTTTTAAAAATATAGCAATATAAAAGACTAGAAGGAAATGTCTTTAAAATAGTTTTAAAACAAGCACCTGTGGAAATTCATCTTCATCTGAGCTGTGAAAGTCATATTGCTTAATGTCACTCTTATTGATCACAGGCAATGTCTCAGGAGTGGGTTGCTGAGATGTTATCAAAGCCTCTGCCTTAGGCTTCTTTGGGTACTTCTTCTTTTGACGAACCACATCAGAAGCCTCTTCTTTCAAAGACAAATGATGAGGGTGCTGTTTACATGACGATTTTTCCCCCGAAAGGAAGAAATAAAAATCATTTTAGAAATCATGAAAAACTATACTGCTCTTTGAAAAACACACATTTTTACCCAGGAGATGATTTTATTATTTTAAATATGCAAAAATTATTCTGTGATCATTAAAACATGCTTTACTTTCTGCAAGTTATGATGAAAAATAATTATGGTATTTATATTTTCTTTTTATATTGTTAATACTTAAAACTAAGATGTTAGTGATTTTTAGATTGTTCTAATAGTACACAATCTAGCATTTAAAAGGTATTTAAATTCAATTATTTAAATCCTCTGTATTAATGATGAAAATAACTATTTTAAAAATAATTTCATTGGATCATGAATTCATTTCTACATTCACTTATTTCCAATTTTTAAAAATGTCTCTTCTGTGGGTAGTAATTTTTTGAGAAAAATAAGCTTATTAACTGGAAAAAAAAAAGGCTTCACTTTTTAGAATGTATAATTACTGCCTCAACTGAACAATAATCAAACTGTTCTCAAGTACCTCAGGGTTTTATGGAGTTACTTGAGAGGCCATCTGGCAAAGGGACTTGAGTGAAGGGGTAGGTTTCCAGCCCCCGCCTCTCCTCAACAGAGCAGTTCTGTTTGTTTTAACGTACTGACATGCTTTTTAATAAAAAAGGATCTACCACTTTAAAAAGTTAGAAATGACTGTTCCAAGCACCAAGGTACAAACTACAAAAGTGTAAAAATACTTCAGAAGTTATATATTCCCACATGTAGTCCAGATGTTAAAACTACTTTAGGGTCAAAAACGGTACACACACTGAAAATGTTGGTTGAATGGCAAATTATGTTTAGTGAGCTATAAACTGTTTTGTACAATAGGTATAACTATTGCAACAAAAGGAAAACCTCAACTTCTTAGAAACTCCCCATATTTTAAGGTGGGACGTGTGACAAAGTAAATATAGTTAACTATGTGTAACACAGTAGGGCAACAATGGATACAACCATATCTATTAAAATTAGTATTTAAATAGGCTGAGTATTTCTTCTTAGAAGAGATATAAAATAAGAATCAATATATAATAAAGGCTGATTCTGTCAGCAATTATGGGTTAAGATTTTTAGATTCTAATGCCTAACAATCATATATGTAGGAAAAGCATTGATTAATATAAAATGGATTTTTAAAAATAACTTACAAAATGACATTTGCACCGATAACTTTTTTTGGTTATAGAGGCAAGTATGATTTAAAGAGAATCAGCTAGGTGGGCTAGATGCCTGTGATTAATAAGAAAGAACTTCGGTGTTTGAATTGACATGAGCTGAATAAAGGAGAAGTCATCCTGCTCCACATTCTTTCTTGACCTTTAAGAATGAACCCATGAAAATGAGGACTGGATACATTTTTAAAAGATGAATTTTCCACAAATACCCTAAGTCACTTTTTAAATCTTGCTACAGACAGTAACACTCTACTATCTAGATGCTTCAGTCAATACCTCAATTTTTTTTTTAGACAAGGTCTCACTCTGTTGACCAGGCTGAAGTGCAGTGGCAAGATAATAGCTTGCTGCAACCTCCAACTCCTAGGCTCAAGTGATTATCCCACCTCAGCCTCCTGAGGAGCTAGTACTACAGGCATACACCACCACACCTTGCTTTTTAAAAATGTTTTGTAGAGACAAGGTCTCGCCATTTTGCCCAAACTGGTCTTGGGCTCCTGGCCTCAAGAGATCCTCCCATCTTAGCCTCCCAAAGTTCTGGGATTACAGGTATATACCACTGCATCCAGCTGATGCCTGTTTCTTATTTAAATCTATGCTCCTTAAAATTAAAGGTTTTATTAGCTTTTATATATCTGATTCAAATACCAAATCAATATAATTACTTAGTCCAAGAGACTAAAATAATCAGAGTCTTGCTCTTACATTAGGAAGAAATTGTGATTCAGAAATTAAAGGACTTTCTCTAAGTAGATAACAACTGATAAATGCTGGTTCAGGCAACCATGATGACAAGAATAACTTTCAATAGTCTCAATGAAGAAAGCTTTCATTTTAGATGTTGATGCTTGCCACTACAATGCAGGGTTTGCTCAGGCTAGTTAGTGATAATAATGAGACTTTTATTACCCATATTCTCTAGGGAAGCAGACAGTACATTGGAAATCAAAGGACTGTTAGATCTGGACTCAAACCCTGAATCTGCCACTTACGAATTATGATCTAGAATCACACAGAGATAAAACCTACCTTAAAGTGTTGTTCGTTATGAGGATTAATAGGTCAATATGTACATAAAAATGCCTAGCAAAGTGCTTGGCAAATGGTAAGAACTAAATTCATATGAATTACCTTTTTCCTTCATCAAACTATATTAAGACATACAGAAATCAACAGTTATCTAATCAATATTACCACATATGCTTCTCCCCAGAGGATATTCACCTTAGTTTTACATTCTTGGACTTTGTGATGATTTCCATTATGAAGAGTTGCTGGAGTGGCATATAAGTCTTTTTCTGATCTATTGATTTTCACTTCATTAAGGATTTCACCGCCATAGTCTCCCAAATGATACCTTAAAAAGGTAACAAAATACAAGAACATGTTGCATAGTTTAACAATAAAGCAAGAAAATAAATGATACCTCAGTTAATCAGAAGGCAATCAAATAGAGCTAGTAATCAAATTATTTTTAAAAGAAAATTTAGAGGAATAAACAAACATGCTTTGATTTAAAAAAACCCCAAACAAACCAAAAAACTGAAAAAGTGCCTAAGGTTATAGAAAACAAATTTCTTACATATTTTATATTATCAAGCACTGGGAAATGTTGTTTATAATGCTTACTTCAGAAATCACACAAAATTCTGTTAGTTTTAGTTTAGTCCATTTAATTATGCAGGAAGATATTGTTACATTGGACACATTTCCAAAAAGGGGTGCAATAAAAAATAAAATCAATTAAACATCCATTTCCCTCAGATCTTATTTAATAGAAACTTTAATACAGAGAGCTGGACAAAATGATCTGTAGGTTATTTTCTAAATAAAATTCAATGATTCTGCCAAAAAAAAAAAAAATTAAGTGCATTAGAGGAACTATAGTATACACAAAACTCCCCCAAAATTTATAACACAAATGATAACTTAATTTGATTTCTTAAAAAAAAATCTTGTAAAAATGTAAATTCTGTTAAAGAATCAATATCAACCATCATAAAGCTTAGAACCTCACTCCCCCAATCTTTTGGTTACATTTTACCCATCATTTGGCTAAAGCTTCCACTTGTTTTTTAATAGTAGCAATGTTACCTTTTTTCCACAACTTCTAAGGTTAAGTGCAATAATTCTCGTTTTGTTTTCTCTCTTCTTTTAATCATTTCCAAAATTGTTATGGCTCTACTAAACTCTCGTCTCAGTTTCAACATCTTTTCATAAGAAGCTTCATCATTCTTACGATTCTATTAAAAATAATATCAATTTTAGAAGAATAAACAATTAACCCAATTATCCACATTTCCAGCTTTGTTGAATAAAATATTATCAGACTCAAATTTAACCCATAAAAGTAAAATGTTAAAAAATGTTTAAAAAATCATCTAAACAGCAACTACATAGGAGCTCTGAAAACAAAAGTATGAGCAAATACTTCTTAATAGTCACAAAAAAATGTTCTTGGCTGTTGAAAAGATGGAATGGCATAGAAGAGATAACTCCAATGTAAACAAATTTAAAAAATGTCTGCCTGAAACAAAACCTAGTATATTAGACAATGTAGTCCATTTATATCATGGTAAGATATTTTCCAATGACAGAGAGAAACTGTTCTATCCAGACCAAGGTACCTAAAAATAGCCAAAATAAGTCTCTATCCATCCATCTAGCTCTGTAAATTGGGGGCTTGAAGGTTCAACACACTGCACTGCAATGAATAATGACATGTAAAGCTTCACTTAAGAAACTCACACAGAAAACTAAAAGTAGCATGTCAAGTATTTCAAAAAAAGGGGGATTATCATGTCTCAGTGTAATAACACCTCACTGCAGAGAGAATGAGATTTAGCAAAAATTCTGAATTTCAGAATATTGTTAATTAGTTCTTTAATTAATTACAAAGTAAAAGCCCTGTTACATAACTAGAGAAGGCTCAGCATCTATCTGCACATAAAATTATTATTAATACAAACTAGTCTGTTAAATCAAACATCCTGCTACTTAATTAACAGGCACAAACTATTCATTTTATAGACCACTAATACCCCTAAATCTATGTAACCAGACTGAACTGTACTTAAGCAATCATTCCATCCTTGAGTTAAAAATTCAATATGACATCTGAATGCTAGAGGTTTCATATTAAAGTATTATAAAAAAGAAAATAACAATTGAGAAAATTTCAGTTATGTTTTTTCTTTTGTGTAGTTTCTTGCATTTGAAAAATAATCACCGCCTATTAAAAATAACCCAAACTAAGTCCCACTGAGGTACTGCATACAGAATATTAAAAAACTCTTAAGTCAGTAAGTCATCCTTTCATCTAATAAAAAATTCATCTTTTTTTCTTTCAGTAGCATGTGACAAAAGGCAAAATAAAATCTAAAGCATAGTTTTAAGCTATGTTTTTTTTTTGGTCAACATGCAGCAATAATACCTTCCAATTAAAAAAATTAACTTTATCAACAGCAAATATTAAATGCCTACTCACACAGGATATTGCACACATCTCCTATCCTCAAAAGGCTTAAAATCTAGTAAGAATGACAGACATACAGAATCAAAAGACATAAAAATACAAGGTTACATGCCAGCTGGCAGCTGAATAATATTCAAAGGTGCTCCAGAATCTTCAGAGTGCCCCCCTTCTTCAGTAAGTGTTCCTCTTGGACTCTGTGCTTCTGCTTTGTCTCACTCATTTCCTGCTCTCTTGGCCTAAATAACTACCCTTCCTAACTTTTCCTTTCCCCGGTCCTGTCTTTTCTATTCTTTTTTTTTTTAAACTTTTTCTTTTGAAATAATTTCAGACTTATGAAAGTTACAAAAATAGTATAAAGAATTCTCATATATAATATCTTCATCCAGATTCCCCAATGGTTAATATTTCATATTTGCTTTCTCTCTCTGAATGTATATACATCTACATGTATGCACATAAACACACACATAATTAGCAGTATTTTTCAAAATTTTCAAGAAAAGTTGAAGACATGATGCCCTTTATCTCCAAACACTTTTTTTTTTTTGGGGGGGGGGGGACAGAGTCTCACTCTTCTGCCCAGGCTAGAGTGAGTGCCGTGGCGTCAGCCTAGCTCACAGCAACCTCAAACTCCTGGGCTCAAGTGATCCTTCTGCCTCAGCCTCCCGAGTAGCTGGGACTACAGGCACGCGCCACCATGCCCCGCTAATTTTTTCTATATATTTTTAGTTGGCCAATTAATTTCTTTCTAATTTTAGTAGAGGCGGGGTCTCGCTCTTGCTTAGGCTGGTCTCAAACTCCTGAGCTCAAGCAATCCACCCGCCTCGGCCTCCCAGAGTGCTAGGATTACAGGCGTGAGCCACTGTGCCCGGCCTTATCTCCAAACACTTTTAATATTAATATGTATTTTCTAAAAATAATGATATTCTCTTATATAACCACAGTATAATTATCAAAACCTGGAAAATAACATTAATATAATCCCATTATCTAATTTATTTATATAAAGAAACCATTCATATTTCACCAATTGTCCCACTTATATCCTTTGTGGCAATAAATAAAGTTACTGCTATAAAGGACATCAGTGAAACAGTAATACTTATTGTTAAAATTTATGAATAATAATTTTTTCCCCAGGTCTAGGCTCTGACTCAGGATTAAAAACTACATTTAGTTGTCATGTCTCTTTAACCTCCTATAATTTAGAATAGCTCTTCTTTCTGTGGTGATCATGACCTTAACATTTTTGAAGAGTAGACACCATTTATTTTTGTAGAATATTCCTCAATTTGGGTTTCATTACTATTTTTCCATGATTAAATTCAAGTTATGTATCTTTGGTATGACTACCACAGAAGTGATATTGTGTCCCTCTCATATCATATCAGGAGTTAATGATACTATTTGTCCCATTACTGCTGATAATAACATTTTTTTTTTTTTTTTGAGACACAGTCTCGCTCTGTTGCCCAGGCTAGGGTGCCGTGGCGTCAGCCTAGCTCACAGCAAACTCAAATTCCTGGGCTCAAGCGATCCTCCTTCCTCAGTCAGTCTCCCGAGGAGCTGGGACTACAGGCAAGCACCACCATGCCCGGCTAATTTTTTCTATATATTTTTAGTTTTCCGGCTAATTTCTTTCTATTTTTAGTGGAGATGGGGTCTCGCTCTTGCTCAGGCTGGTCTTGAACTCCTGACCTCAAGCGATCCTCGCGCCTCGGCCTCCCAGAGTGCTAGGATTACAGGCGTGAGCCACCACGCCCCGCCAGCTGATAATAACTTTGATTAAGATGGTGTCTGCCAGTTTTCTCTAGTCCAATACTATTTTTCCTTTTTAATTAACAAGTATGTTGTAGGACTATATAAGTAGTATTTTGTATCTCACCAAATTTTCCCCCATTAGTTTAGTGTCCATGGATCCTAACTTTTACCTGAAACAATTATTATTATGGTGGTTGCCAAATTGTGATCTTCTAACTCCACCACCCCGCCAACATTTGTAATTTTGGAAATCTACTGTAAGGAAGTGTTCCATTCACTTTTATCTATCTATCTATCTATCTGTCCATCCATCCATCCATCTATCCATCCATCCATCCATCCATCCATCTCACTATGGACTCATGGGTTATTCTATGGGTTATAGTTCAATTACTCTGATTATCTATTTTGATATTCAAACTTTCCCAGCTCTAATCAGTAGAGTCCCGCTTAAAGCTGGCTCCTCTGACGTGGCTTTGACATTCTTCAATGACATTCTTATTTTCTGGGATAGCAAAAGGTTCGTTCCGAGCTTATCTTTATATTTTTCCAGCCCCAGACCTGGAACCAACCATTTTCCTACGGAGCCCTGCTTCCTTTTAATGGAAAATAGTGTTTAAAATCAAGATCTGCATGCTAGGCATGCCTATTGCTACTAGGTGTCATTGCTTCTAGAGCCTCTCGGTGAATAAAGCTAAGAAATAAGTATATAATTATATATATGTACATACACACAGATTTATACCTATTTCTAGCTATATCAATATTAAAAGCCATGGATTCAGACAGACATCTTTTCTATTCTTCTAAGGTGGCCCTATTCCCTATATTCAAATCCACTTGCCCCCTTTACCCTTTCTCACAACTGTTTCTGCTTGAGGCCAACTCCTTTCTTCTTATTACAGTTATATATACAGTTTTGTACTTACTCTCAAATCTCTAGGGAAGTGGTTCTCAAACTCCTGTACTTTAAAATAAACTGAAGATCTTTTTATAACCAAGGATGATTCACAGGTGACTGTTATATACAGCAGAACTCAGAACCATTACCCTGAGAATTTCCTCTCCTAATTGTCTATCTTACTTCTTTGGGCCACACAGAGGGAGGAGAGAAGGCACAGACACTAAGAGTTGAATCTATGTGGTTAAACATAATAAATATATATATTGATTCAGGATTTCCCAGTCCGTGCATTTAGACATGCTGCATTTAGACATGCGTCAAGACTATCTCATTTAAGAATGTCTTAAAGTACTCCCAAATTAAATATTAGTTTAGTGAATTAAAATTAAATTCTAGACTGTCAAACAAATATTTGAGAAGTTCTTTAGGTTTTGCATCAGCTACACAAGTGTTTTTAAGTCTGTGGAAATAGAAAAGGAAACACAGAGCCTTTGTCAGCTGTATTTGTCTTCGCATACTCCAATGCTTGCCCACCTCCTGAACAGCTAGGAGGTATTCGTTATTTGTTGAGTGCTTTCTCATCTTTCTGATTTCAAAACACATAAATGTTTCTAACTAGCAACAGTGTGCATGACAGGGATAGTCTTTGGTCCTATGACTGAAAACAAGAGAAATAAAAAGTAAAGGCCATTAGAAAAGAAAATGTACCTATCTGCAGTAGAAGACGAAAAATAACTAACAAGCAAAGGATAGGAATCAGAGTGTCAGGAAAAACTATTATTAGTGCTCACACAATGGTGAAGTACCTAAACACAAAAAACAGTTACTAGCAATTCTCACTATATAGTGGTTAGAAAAAAGGAAGAATAAAAGAAAAAATATTTTTTTTGAGATGGAGTCTTGCTCTGTCACCCAGGCCAGAGTGCAGTGGCATGATAACAGCTCATTGCAGTCTCAATCTCCTGGGCTCAAGGGATCCTTCTGCCTCAGCCTCTTGATGTTTTAGCATTCAGAAAATATGTTAATAAATACTGCTAATCTTAAAGTATTCCATACCCACTCGCTAAAGGAAGTCCAATAGTACTTTTCCTTCAAAGACGTTGCTAATGGTCTATGTTTTGCAATATATCTGAATTAATTATAGTCATGCATTGCTTAACAGGGATACTTTCTGAGAACTGTGTCATTAGGTGATTTCCTTGTTGCACACATGGCAGAATGTACTAACACAAACCTGGATGGTATAGCCTATTGCTCCTAGGCTACAAACTGTACAGCATATTACTGTGAATACTGTAGGCAAATGCAACACAATGTTAAGTATTTGTGTATCTAAACATAAGAAAAGTACAGTAAAAATATGGTATTATTATCTTATGGAACCACTGTTGAATATGCAGTCCAAAATCGACCAGAAAGTTGATACATGGCACATGACTGTATATTGCTTTTAAAATGCAACTGGTAGTTCAGGTTTTTCAATGGCTCAGATAAATCTCTCCTTCTTCACTTCCAGTAGTTCACATTTATAAAGTTTTACTGAATTTACAAACTTATCTTAGTCTTAGAATCCAAGCAAAGTGCTAAATCTTCAAATTTTATCATAGATTTCCTTAGCTAAGAACTAGAATGACACATTGAAACCTCAGCCTGGGTTAGGAAATGTCATCTATACTTGAGAAATCCATCCTCTGATGATTAAGAAAATCACATACAGAGAGTTATAGAAATTCTGGTTATTAACCATTAGAAAGTTTCTCCTAAAATATACTATCTTTGGCAGCTGTTATGCTTCACAGCTGTTATATCAGCAGCTGACAAAGACAAGCTTTCACTGTTAGGAGAAACAAGAATCCACAGAAAATGCTTTGCCTCCAATTATAATTGCTCAAGGTTTTTACATTTATATGTTCCTGATACTTTGCAGTGTTAGAGAATATGTTACCGTGTGTGGTATTTACTATTATGAGAAATGGAAGGCAGTAATACCCCTCTGAAATATGCTTTCCTTTATACCATATCACTATCACTCCATAGCATGAGATCTTGTTTCTCTTACTTAAAATTCTGCCTCGCTCTGCTTCTGAAAGCCAGATGGGGACAAGTTCAACAATCTGAAATCTAACACAACTGACAACTCAGTAAAGGAGAAAAAGATTCCAGTTTCTTTTGACTATTGATAGAAAATGAACCTTTCCCTACTTCCCACAACTCCATAGTAGCTAGAGGTAGCAAGGCCCATTTTTACTTGCAAGAACTAGAATATGGTTTCAAAGGAACTGTAAGCTCTTAAGTGACCAACAAGCAAAAGTATTATTATTTCAAATTCTCAGCCTCCCAAACACAGGAGATTCATGATAGAATGTAGTTTACTGAAGAACT
The DNA here is from genome assembly GCF_000956105.1 of Propithecus coquereli. Taxonomy (NCBI): domain Eukaryota; kingdom Metazoa; phylum Chordata; class Mammalia; order Primates; family Indriidae; genus Propithecus; species Propithecus coquereli. The sequence continues at coordinate 4,996,547 of NW_012135858.1, forward strand.
CCAAACTGCTGAGATGCATAAGTACACAAAATTCCTCATATCACTTTAACTGCAAGCCTAAAATAGATGAGTAGATTTATAAAGGGCATGAGTAGTAAACACTGTAAACAACTGGCCAACAGAAGCTACTGAAAAGTAGGATCTCTAACAAAAAGCTCATCAATGTCACTAGCTCCCATTATGTTCAAGTTATTCAAAATTATTCAAGTTATTAGAAAAAACTATTGGTCTTAAATATTAAGCTACATTCAATTAAATCTAATTTGCACATTACCTTTCGAGTTTGCATTTTCTCTGTTCTCCTCCGAAAGGCAACATAAGGGTCATTGTTGGTAGAACCATCCCTTTTCTCTTGTTTTATCTGAGGAATGAGAGATGGTCCCCTGCAGTTTTTACGTTTTCTCACCCAGTAGTCATATACAGCTTTAATAAGGTAATCATCTTCATTTAGCAGCAGTTTCGCTTCTTGAAGTGTTACAAGCTAAATGAAAAATACAAAATGTCATTGACTACAATGTTTCAAGAAGAGAAAAGATTACAGCTATAGGGGAAAAAAATGTGACCAGTTCTAACAATTATGATTGGATATTACAATGGCAGGTGAAGACACAATTCAATTCAATCTCACAAAGGACTCATCAATTAGTAGATTTATCAAAATATTGATACTGAGTTCTGACACTTAAAATATTTAAGAAGGCTCAATAAACAATACTTGGGAAGACTACAATAAATTTATGCCTCAGGGAAGATACCCACAGTCCTTCAAAATTCTGATAATCTATGATTCTACACATGTGAATATTGACCAGTTTTCAAGTCAACTAGCTTCTGTTTGTTTTTCAATAGAAACTAAAAGAGAAGGTTTCTCTTTACCTACCTCTAAAATAAAAGATGACTATTTCCTACTATATTTCAACTTACTATAATATGGCTCTTTTGGAACTGATAAAAAACAAATTTAGCATGTTTCCAGAAGTTTTGACATTATGCAATTTTGAATTCTTTCTACTAATGACATACAAAAGCAATCCCTTTAGCCAAGGGTTTAAGTACTAGACAATCCTTGTTCTTAACACTCATTCTACTAATGACATTGTCATGTCTGGGACAGTGGCCCTAAGATGGTTCCCTTAGGAGCTCTAACATTGGTATCTCAGGAACCTACTTCTTTATCAATGCAACCAGTATAATGCTGACATAGCTCAAACTAAGGTTTATAAAAATTTGCTTGGTCACATCTGTTGCCTTGATCCTTGAATAGATGAGATAAGCCAATCAGCTTTAGTAGTATGGAATGGGGGTTGCACATATCCATTTACAGTGAACTTTAGAAAAAGATTATGTCATTTTAGGGTGGGAAAGCCCGCTTAAGTGATGTATCCTGGTCTTTTTACCTATACCACTTTAGAGATGAAAACTCATTTTCACAACAGATATTTCCCAAGAAAGGTTTCCCTAGAACTTGGAAATGAAGGAAAAATTTTTCCTCACTGAAATTATAAGATCAATATACGTGTTGATCTGTATGTTGTGTAAAGTCTACTGAAGAAGGCATGACTCACCAAATAAATTTCTCATGATTTGACTTCTTGTATTGGCATAACTTCATGGAATAAATGCACTGATCATTGGACCTCAAGTCCTATGATGATTTCTACAGTTAGTCAGTTTCTTATTATAATTTCGCTGCCTATTTAGCTTAACTACAGGAAGAGAATACACTGACAATGTCAACTAAAGTATTCTAGTCCACGTGACAACTACGTTTAGTGCAGTAAAATGATAAGTGGTCATTCTTTGGTTACCCAGTCTCTCAGTAGAGGCCGCTCAAATGCATCGGAGAGGCTAACTTGGTCCTTAAACTGGAGGGCCAAAGCCTGGAATATGAGACCAAACCAAAAGAACCAGTATTTCCAAACATCAGCTTTAAATGGACACTTTCCTGTTAGCTGAAGTTCTCCAGAATGGTGATGTAGACTCCCAGAGTCTACAAGGAGAGAGGTAGAATAAAAATTAAGCTTTCTGGATCTAAAAAAATTCTACCTTATCCCGACAGCATTATAGCATCACTGGTAGCGCTTATGTGTTCTGGAGGCCAAGGGAAACAATGCTGTTATACGCTACATGTGCTTTAGCTGTTTGGCCATTATGCTTCTGGTAAAATTTTGTAATCATCACTAACTAAATCAAGAACTTAACCTCAGAGTGGGGAAGAGGGTAAAGCCTCTTTCCACCAGTCAGCAGAATAGTACTTAATACTATCAAGTTCACACTGCTTCCTATGCTCCTGCATGATGTGTGTCAGGAGATTAAAACACCCGCTCAGATTTTCTTCTCTGGTGCTTCTTGCTCCAGCTTGCAATGTCTTTTTGCCTTGCTGTTAAGTACCCTCTTTATGTCACAGGTAGTAAGAACTCAATATACAGTTTACAGGTAAACATCGTAATATTTCTTTCCAATGTTAACTGTGGTTTTTATATTGTTATACAGCAACTTCCTATTTTATGAAATGATCTTGGTTTTAATTTTTCTGTAAAAATTATCTTTAGCTATTCTAAGGCAACTAGTATCACTGCATCTCTATTATGGTGATGGCATCAATTTGACTGGGCAAGAACTACTTATAGATAAAGTAGTCACAAATTATGTCACATGATTAGAAATCCACAAAATCAGAACCCTACTATTTTTATATAGTATAGAAAAAGTTCTGTCATTTAGCATGTACATCATCTACTAGAGAGCAGTAAAAACTAGTATTTTAACTGGCAGAAGGGTCTGTGAAAAATTCATTACTTCCAAGATATCTGTGAGTTGTTTGATTTATTTATTTATTATCTAGGGACTTGGGGATGGGGAGATAAAAAAAATTTTCCTACTATATGGGCTTTTCTTCTAGATTGCTACAAGCTCCATGAAGACTAGGACCATCTAGTTTGCTAATGGACAAAACCCATGGTATAGTAATTTCAATAAATACATTTTCAATACACAAATGAATAAATTACATATAAAACTTAATGTCTTTTAATTTATAAAATAGTCAATTAAGCAGTAAGTAATTAACAATTAACTACTATCAGCACATCCATGAGTTTTAGGATGTGGGGAAAATAAAGGAAAAGACTTTAAGATGAATTCACTACCTAAAAAAAACCTCACAATATGGCAATAAAGGTAAGACATAACTACAAATTAATCAATAAGAGAACGATATAAAAATTTGGAACTGAGTATCAGTATAATAAAATACAGAGCAGAGTAAAAAAAATTTCCATCTGGGAGTGCCTGCATTTCTTTTCGATGTTGATAAGTGACCATCCCTCCGTTATGCACCTTCTTTTTTCATTTTGCTTCTTTCAAATCTGATTGTTTACTATTTGTGCAATAGCCCAAATATTGCCAAACGCAGGTTTCCATATAATGATAAGCATTTGCATTAAATTCAAAAAGGATTAAGTGATCACTTTTCACTTTATGCTAAGAATGAATCAGCACAGTTCAAAATCAACACAGAGAAATTGTGATATGACTCTAAACAGGTAACACTATAAAGAAATATTCTCATAAAATGATCCCTAATTTACATAATACCACAAAATTATAGAAAGACAATCTGAGGAGAAAACGTCAGCATTCAATGAAATAAAAATATACGTTTTTATACATTGAGCATTCTATATACATTAAATTAAGGAGTATGCATTATCTTCACCAAAGATCCAGAAAATGGAAAACATCTTCAACTATAGCTGCAAAGACGTGGTAGAATTATAAACTCCTCCTGTCTTTGGGCAAGTGCCCAAACATAAACCATGTACCATTTTTCAAGGAACATATGCCCAAATCAAAAAAGAAAATACCTGTTTAATTTCTAAGACTGCTAATGCCATAGCTAAATAACACTTTTCTCTCTCCTAGAAAAGTGATACTAACCTATTAAATTCATACTATTCCACTTATCTCCATGCTTGAGATGACTATTTTAGAAGGATCTCTTTATCAATTCATTTCTTCCTTCAAAACTTGCACTGGAGCTTTCTGATTCTTAACACTACTAACCGATGGCTGAACCAAAAATATCTCGGAATAATGAAATCATAATGATAAAATGATTAGAACAAAGGTCTATCCAATTCTATGAACAATCTTCTAAGGTCTTAGAAATTGTCAAGAATTCTGTTAATATGCCATTTAGGAGAAAATTCTTTTCTAACTACATATTGATGGATCACTGACATGCTAAAGCCAACCTTCTTGCAGTCATAGGAATGACCCCTGATGTTTTAATAATATAAAGTTAAAAACAAATCTGGATAAGATTCAAATGAGGTGAAATGAAACATATAAAATTAAATTAAATATTAAATTCAAATTATTTGTGTAATTGGATTACTCTTTCATTAACTTTGTGTAGCATAATCATAATAAAATACCTGTACACACATATTACAGCATGGTGTGGTGGTTTTTAAAACTGTACTATGTGACAGTTCATTGAGACTGCTTCAAAAGATCTAGATCAAATTTCATTTTTAATATACAAATATTTAAAAGTTACAGTAAAGAACATACAAAATTAAAAAACATAGGAGACTGTGTAAAAGTGTACTTGTTCCTAGAGTACCTGAGAACCACATTTTCCTAACTACTACACTGATTTGGTGCATCTGCTTGGGAACTGCCCCAGCCAGAGCACAATTAATAATTCAATTTCAAGTAAACATTTAAGGTGCTGCATGATGAAAAAATGGATAATCTGATTATTATATTATATTGAGCTTTGGGCACTTCTGACTTTTGTAAGTACAATGAAGGTTGGGAGCATATATCAGTCGTAGTTTCTACTTGTAACCAATAGAAAGGAATTTATTAAAAATAAACTGGATAGCTCCACATCTTCAGAAGTTTGGAGAATTAGGCTTGGAATCTACAATGACTAAAATCAGGCCACAAAACTGATTTAGTGGGGAAATCACTGCTGCCTGCACTATGAACATCACTGGCATGGACTGTAGTTCGGACAGCTGCCACTGCCACTGACACTGTGGTAACTCTAATCTTGCTGCCACCTCCACTACCACCAGAGATTTCTCTGTGATCCCTGCTTCTTTGCATTACTAGCTCTCAATTTAAATTTGGGGATTTTAATTGGCAGAGCCTAGGTCATGTGATAGTCTCCTAATTCAAAGCAGGGCAATAGTACCCTAGATGAAAAAGGGGTTTTGAAAGAGCAGTTAGCCTTCTCAGTTCTTATGGAGGCTGGGAGGCAGGTTCTGCCTTGCACCAAGACTCATCAAGCGAAGGATTTTCCAAATACAGGATGAGGTCTTAGGCTGCAAAGAACAGCCTATAAGAGTATTAAATGTTCATCTTTTTTTAGCTATAATTATCAACATAGTATATCTTTCTTCTTAAAGGACTATTTAACTGTTTAGGAGCATTCCTAGGAAAAACCCATAGCTCTGGCTTCTATTTCCAGTCTCCAAGACTATGGCAGGAATCTGGCTCTAGGAAATAGAGGTGCTATTAAGTCATGGAACCTAAAATATGGAACTTGGCTGAGTGAAAATAGGGCACAGGGTAATGAGAAACTCCTCTTTCAGCCTGAGAAGATAACGAGCCTTGTTAGGTGACTGTGAAATATTTAGTAAAATCATCACCTTGGGATGCAGATGACATGTTTAACTAAGACCATAGTATTAGAAATGTAGGGCCAGGCATTCCAGGCAGAAGGGAAAACGTAGAGCTATAAAAGGACATGGTACACAGGGGACCAGAAAAAAGCCCAGTGTGGCTGGAGTCAGATAGAATATAGATTTTACTTCATAGACAGTGGAAGCTGGCTTTTTTTTTTTCCTTAGGAGACTAGTGTTTAATAATATGGCTGGTGGCAGAATAGTAGTAGTTCAAGTGAAAGGTAATAAAAATGAGGCAAGTAGGTACACACAAATACAGGGTAAGCATCCTTAATCTGAAAATCCAAAATTCTCCAAAATCCAAAACTTTCTGAGCACCGACATGATGTCACAAGCGGAAACTTCCACACTGCCACACTGGACCTCAAATGACGGGTCACAGTCAAAATGTAGTCAAAATTTTGTTACACAAAATTATAAAAAAAGTTGTATAAAATTACCTTCAGTCTACGTGTATAAGATGTATATGAAACATAAATGAATTTCATGTTTAGACTTGGGTCCCATTCCCAAAATATCTCATTATGTACCTGCAAATATTCCAAAATCTGAAAAAAATCTGAAATCTGAAACACTTCTGGTCCCAAGCATTTTGGCTAAGAGTTACTCAGCCAGTATGATATTTTGAAACAAAAAATTGGTTTGATTTAGTGACATTTGGATATATGAATGATTACAAAGAAGTCAAGCACTAAAGTGCAAAGCTGATCAATTGAGTGGAAGATGATGATGCCATTAACAGAGAAAGAGAAAGCAAACCTGGGGGAGGTAAAGTAAGGGGGGTCTGGAATGTTGAATCTGAAATACTTGCTCATGTGGAGAGGTTCAATAAGAAACACAGCTCTGGAGCTTAGTGGGAAAAGGCACGGATTTGAGAACCAGCAACAAACTGTTAGTAAAGAATAAATGCTCAGGACAGATACCAAAGGAACCACCAATGCATGAAATATAGAGGAACAATGAAAGAGGAGATGAAAAGAAAAAAAGAATCAGGAAAATGTGTTTGTTAACATCATCCAACACTACAGGGATATTTTAAATAGGATACAGGTTGAAAAGAAGCTCTTGGATGACAATTAGGAGGTTACTGGTAATCTTAAATAGTGCAATTTCAGTAAACTGAAATGGATTGTGATGTGAATGAATAAAAGGTGAACACAGGTAAAACAGCAACTCAAAGTACTGTAAAAAAAAAAAAATGTAAACATAGGAAGCACCAAGTATAGCTCAACTTCTGAAAATTTAGCTATGACAAAAAAAGAAAAGACACAGGGTGGTAGTTTACTGACAAAGATGGGGTCAAATGAAAGAGTTCTCTTAGAAATAGGGACCCTCGGGCAACTTTTTGGACAGAGTAAGATTGAAGAAATGAGAGAAAAGATGACTGAAAATAAAATATTCAAGGAATATACAAGGTATACAAGGAAGAGTTACAAAGGGTTTAGGATTATGCCTCTATAAAAAAGGATAAAAGGTGGTATGGAGGTAGAGGGAAGGAAAATGATGGAACTCATGGCTGAGGGTCTCTATTTTCTTCATGGTTTAGAAAGAGCATTCTGTTTTGGGTAGGGGAGTAAAGAAAAAGTATAGAAGGAATGTGTGGTAAGTGGATAGCAGTGAAAGGTCAACAGAGTAGAGAGGTTAATAAATAACAAAAAATAGGGTGTTAGATAGTTTATAAGAAGGAGAAAATAAAGCTTTATAAATTAAAACACTGAGGGTTTTAGAAACAAAACTTTTAAAAAACATTTATTTCTTGGAAAGTGTTTTATTAAGGTATTTATTTTAGAGGAAATCCTATGAAAGAGAATGCCCTTTAAGGTGGCTTGTAATTTAAAAAAATAAACTTTTTGTTTAGAAATCATCGAAAACAGAAAATTTGCAAAAATAAAGTATTTCAAAGAATACCTGTATACCCTTTAGATTTGGACTCTCTCACTGTTAGCTTTCATCTCCGTTTGTTTTAACACTTGTGCACATGCACGCTACACTCTCTCTCTCACACACATACACACCCTTTTTTCTAATCCATCTGAGGGTAAGTTACATATATCATGGCTCTTTACCCCCAAAATACTTAAGTGTATATTTATAAAGAATAGTGATATCCTCTTCCATAACCATAGTAATGAACTTTAGTAAATTTAACATTGATATTTTACCTAATCTACCATCCATATCCCAATTTCGTCAACTGACTCAAAAATAATCGTTGTAGCATTTTCCCCCTTCCAGTATAAGATTCAGTCTCAGGTCAGGTATTGCAATTAGTTGCCATGTCTGAAAGAAGATTATTAAGATTAAATCAAAGAATTTGGTAACTAGATGAATTTAGGGATTGAAGGAAAAGGATAAAAAAAATAGGTGATTCTGAGTTTTGGGAGTCACTGGAGAGATAAGGAATATGCAATCATCTAGGATAAGACAGTAAGTTCAGTTTTGGAAAGGTTAAACTTGAGAGGACTAAGGACCATCTAGGTGGACATAAGAAGAACCAAAAAGAGAAAAAAATTCTGGAGCTTGAGAAAGAGGTCAAGGCCAAAGGTATACGGATTATTATATCCACAAAATATGCTATTACCCAAAAATATATAGGATAAGAATACCAAGAACAGAAATTCAAGACACATGATGTTTACAGGAGTTGAATAAAAAGGAGCTAGCGAAATAAAGTTAGAAGGAATGGTCATAAGAAATAATAAAACCAGAAGGGAATAAATTGTATTTAAAAAACTCACAAATGTGAAGATAGTTTCAAAATATAAGGATAGTACAAATAAAATAAACAGATTGAGATCGAAAATAATTACAGCATTTGGCAACAAAGGCTTTCAATAATGCCTCCATTGAAGTAGTCTTCTAGAATTATGGACACGGAAGGTCTACTTCAGTCTATCTTTTATGTCTTTTTCTACCAATATTAAGATAAATATCAGTTTAACTATAAACTTGATTCCTTGTCCTGGGATCTGGTAGTATGCCAACCCCCAAAAAGGAAAAATAAGGGGATCAATGAATTGACCAATCAAGGACTTGGAATGAAGACAGCCCTTTGGTTTAATCCTAGGTTCTAATAACAGGACCATTATCTTATTCCAATGATTAAATTTCCACTTTTATCTGTACTGCTGAAAGCAAATGCTATCATGCTCTGTGCCTAGCCAGTGTTTGTTTCAGGCCTAGAAGCTTGTCTCTGGGCAAAGAGAACTAAAATAGGAGGATGGTGCTGATTTTATGCACATAGTTAACTGCACTGTTTACATACTTTTTTGTTTGTCCTGCCCACTTCGATAATAAGCTCCACAAGGGCAGAACTTTTGTCATCTGTCTTGTTCAGTGCTATCACCTGTCTTGTTCACCTGGGCACTAAATAAATATTACTGACTGACTGAAAGAAAGCAAAGTATAGAACCGAGAGTTGAAGGCTCTTGATGATATAATCTTAGACACAATGAGTAAGTTCTAAGCAAACACGAGAAACAGTAAAAATACCAAAAGACTGATCCAGCCTACGAACGCTAGGAAAATTTACATCTAAAGAAAAACGGAAACTCATCTGATACCAGTGATCAAAATCCCTGGAAAACTGTAAGCATTAATTATAATGAATATCACTTTGGTAATTTAGAAAAATTCCCAATAAAAAAACAAGAAAGACAACGAAGCTCTCAAAAACCAATAAACTGAATTTTACAAAATTCAATTTTCAAAGTATACTTCTTTGGATAGTACTGATGGATATTACTTTCCATCATAATGGGGAGAAAAAACTGGAAGAAAGGCTAAATATGCAGCAAAGTCATTTTCTAATGAAAAAATCTGGGAAATGCTCTGAAAAGCTGAGAATGCCTCAGAGATTTAAAAGACTTAAGCAGTAGAGTAAGGGAAAATAATGAATTTGTATGAGTAAACTAGTGAAAAGTTTTAATGATCTACTGTAAAAAGTTTATTTGCAACTTTATTATGTCTGTAATCTAGTATATTAACAATTAGCATATTAATACACAGGTACACCAAAATTATTTTAAAAATAGTTCATTTTTAAAAAATCTAATAACATTATCAACAATGCTCATTATAGCAAATCTGGAAAACACAGAAAAATAAAGAACATAAAAATCACTAATAATTCCAGCACTCAAATACAAGCATTGTTGGCATTTTGTTGTACTTTCTTGTTCTTTTTCTACATATGTATATACGTATAAATGCTGTATACAAACCTCAGAGTTTTCCACATAAATAATTCTGTAACCTGTTTTCTAGATCTAATATTATATAACAAACAATTTCCTACAGCACTAGACATCCCTCAAAATCATAATTTTTAATGGCTGTATTATATTCCATCCTATAGACAACTTGTAGTTTATTCTGAGCATCCCTGTTCTAATTATTTTTCTTTAGAACAATTCCTAGAGATGGGATTACTAAATCAAAGTGTATAAACATATTAAGGCTCCTAACATAGGCTGCTTAATTGCTTTCCAGAAAGACAGTACCATTTTAAATCCCCTGTGCAATATACATACATACATAAATATATATATATATCTTACTAAAAACTCTTTATTACCTTGTGAATAATTTTTTCCTCACTTAAACGTTTTAATATTATATAATTAAAACTAAAATTGATTTAAAATGATGAGTATCTTAAGATAAATCTGGGCAACTGAGCAAGATTTGACATAAGATGACTACCTTAGAGATCCAACCAAGCAAATTTAGTTACTGAAGCACCAAAAAGACAGCCATAAGGAAAGAATCAAGAAGATATTATAACACTGTAACAAGTATTATTTTTAATCCAAACAGAAAAAGAGTCAGAACAGAACTTCATACTCATATTCAAGGAAATTATGCTTAAGTATTCCATTCAAATATTGTAAATAAAAATTCTAGGATGTCAGGAAAAAAAATTCAAGAGATAGTAAAATGCAACACATTCAGCTCTTAAAGAAAATGCAAAATAAACATGCTAATTGGGTTAACTGTAAGATAAGAGACATTTTTACATGGTACAGTACCTGATTAGAACTGGCTTTTTCAAGTCTGTCAATCATAATTTCAAATTGCAAAGGCTTAATTTCCATCTTTCTGTTAAGTCTATTTAATAAGGTCTCATCTTCTGAATCCATATCATAATCCGGTTGCTCGTTGTCTAGATTAAAAGCTGGGAAGGAAAAGAAAAATTATTCAAATTGAGGAGAAATTATGGAGTTACATGGTTTTTATCATTATTTGACCAGAGACTACTTCTAAATTTTAATGCAATGACCAAAGAGGAGCTCATGAGCAGATATCTAAAAATTAATTTCAGAGACTAATTGCACAATGGAAGGAAAAATAAAATTTTGCTTTATAGAGGATTTAAACATTAATAGAACAGCAAAAGCCAAGAAATTTCTTATTTTAAAGTATCACAGATACATGTCAAAATACAAAATAAAAACAGCAAATTGTAAAAAAGATGAAATATATTATGAACATGGTAGTTGGGTAGCATAATGGGGAAACTACGTAACAAAATTAAGAATCCAAAAATAAATTCAAGTACATAGTGTATGATATAAATGGTGTGTCAAATAACTGAGGATAAGATGGATTGTTTAAAGAAGAAAAGGTGCTGGCATAACAGACTAGTTATCTAAAAAAAAATTACTAAATTCCTTCCTCACACCAAACACCAATAAATGACGTAGTCAACAAAATTTTACAGTAAAAAGGAAAACACATAAAAACACTAGAAGAAAACACAGGGGGAATAACATGCGCAGCAAACTCAGAAACCATAAAACTGATTAAAAATATACTGGACTACATAAAATTAAAAATTCTCCACATGGAAAATTTAATAAACTAAGTCAAAAGACAAAGAACAAACAGGAAGAAAAGGGTAACATAAATAACTGATTTCCTTAAAGATTTTTTACAAATTAATAAGAACTAATAACAACAAAAACTGGCAAAGGATGTGAATTGGCATTATAGCAGAGAATAAATATAAATGACTTAAACATAAAAAAGCTTAACTTCATTTGTAAATAAATAGATGCAAAGAATATAATGAGATAATAGGTTTCACTCATCAAACTAAGATCTAAAACTTGATAATATGCTATTTGGGAATAAATAGGGGGAGAGAGCCCCCTCAAACACTGTGAGGAGGAAATTATAAACTGGTATTTAGTTCAATTAAAAATGTATCCTCTTGAATTTGGCAATTCTATTTCTAGGAATTTATCTTATACATAAACCTACACAGGAACAAAGATATATATACAGGGTATTAGCTGTAACATTGTAAGAAATGAAAAATGCAAAACAAGCAACGTATGTAGGATTAGATAAATAAAATACGGTTTATACATACATGGAATATAGACTGAAATCCTGAGAAAAAAATGACACTGACCTATGTATACTGATATGGAATGAAACTGATCTTCATGAACATTAAGTGAAAAAAGCTAAGGTGTAGAATAGCGCATATAGTGCACTACGATATGTGTTTTAAAAAGGGCAAGAATGAATATATATGCATATGCTTGTAAATGCACAGAATATTTTTGAAAGGATATCTAAGAAACTGATAATAGCTCTCTATCTTTGGGTAAGGGAACTGTGGGAGTACGGGTTTAAGGATGGTGGAGAGAATTAAAATGTTCTCTTTGTTCCCTTTTGTACTGACATTTTAAGTATGTACATTTATTAATTATTAAAATATGAAGGGAAAAAACCCTACAATGCCACATATTATATATTGAAATTACATGACAAGACTTAGAGTAAGACAGTAAGAGAGATACCAATCACCAACAATTTGCTTACTTAAAGGCTGTCTGCACATCAATGTGTAAATATCCTACATTCATACCATGTGAAATCTCCTGGCATTCTCAGATTCAGCATGACATTCTTAAAGATTCATAATACAGTAATAGGAACAGATATGTATATTTATATGATTTTAGTAAAATCAGCCTCCTACTACAGATAGTACTAATGAACTTAAAGGTATTTGTTTTATAATCAGTAAATGACTGTATCTCAAAAATCTGAACTCTAGTACATTGCTTAAAAAAAAATTTACCACTGGATAACAACAACAAAAACAAAAATAAATGTTAGCTAACACTTATAAACTTATATAGCACTTACTATGGGCCAGGCAGTGTTCAAAGTCCTTTATACATACTAGTCACAACCCCCAATGTGGTAGGTAGTATTTTATCTCCCAATGAGTCTCACATTCTAAAATTTAACTTGTATTACATATTGTATTTAACTTGTATCACATACTATACAAAATTAATAAATCAGAGGAAATAGTTATTCACAAATTAATGACACAGATTACTTGGTATGATTCATTTAAAATATTCCTGAGAAGAAAATGTACTTTTTCCTTATCTTTTATGTAAGGTTTATCTTTATTACGTGATTATAAATAATCTAAAAGTATGCTTGTAAAAAGTCAATCCAATCTAAATCACACTCAATGGCAGATGATATATATCTCACAAACTATAGAGATTACTAAAAATTATTCTTCCTTCCACAAAGGGATGTTGTACTTGTAAATGCACATAATGAAAGTCCAATGATCTGCCTTTAGTCCACAGACTAACAACAAATAGTCAATAAAATCAGGTAGTTGATACAAATAGAAGACATTTTAGAGAAAGATTTTAAAAAATATTGAGCAGAGTTAATCCAACATACTGAATTTCTAAGTTAAACAGAAGTTTTCAAAGTTCAAGGGAAAGGGTATATATACAATTTGTGCATGACCATCTTTTACACACCTACCTAATCTTACTCACCTTTTGTTCCTCCACCTCCTATCTGCTCTATCTTCTTATTCTATTCTTACAAAAGCCAGCGCCCCAGCTTGTGAGGCAGGGGAAGGGACAAGAAAAGCTGGGAAATAGTTTAGAAAAATTAATAGTGAGAATTGACAGGAGATCTGACAATGCGTTAAATCAGAACCAGGGTAAAGACTTGCACTAGCACTCTAAGTATTCTATACTAACATTTCTCTTTTCATTCAAAAACTATACAAGAATCATCGATTTAGGTATTCTGTTGCTTCCAAATCAGGTACAAGTGTTTGCCTGTACCTCTCTTTACTTGATTTTATATTATCTCTTCTACCAGATAAAAAGATAAATACTTTAAAAGCAGTGATTACTAAAGCTGTTGAATAAAAATAGCATTTCTTTAATATATAAATATTAAGAAGAGGTTCTTCTAAACTACAAGCAGAACATCTTCTTCTTCTTTTCTTTTTTTCAAGAGACAGGGTCTCATTCTGTTGCATGGGCTGGAGTGCAGTGGTACATCCATAGCTCACTGTAACCTGGAATTCCTGGACTCAAGACATCCTCTCATTTCAGCCTCCTCAGTAGCTGGCACTACAGGTGCACACCACCATGACTGGCTAATTTTTAACATTTTTTTGGTAGAGATGGAGTCTTGCTATGTTGCCCAGACTGGTCTTGAATTCCTGGCCTCCTGCCTTGGCCTCCCAAAGTGTTGGGATTATAGGCATGAGCCACCGTGCTTGGCCTCAGGCTGAATATTTTCAGTAAGCTTATTAACACTTCATTTTTTGAAACCTAGAAAGCTTTTTCTTGCTAAAAAAATAAACCTTACAAATAGTTAGTGTCACAGGCCAGTCGACTAAACAAAACAGGTAAAATAATACCACCTTCCCCAAAATAAAGAGGGGGAGAAAGCAGGTAGGAGGTTTGAAAATTTCTTGATGCAGTAGATTAACAGAATTAAGACATGAACAAGGCTAACAATGGCATGTGTCTTTGTGTGCACAGAAGAATTCTGTGGTGAAGTTAACCAAGCAGTAAACAACAAAAAGAGAAAAATGAGGGAATTTAAGAGTGTGCATGATAACTATGAGAAGGAAAAGGGAACAAAACACAGAGATATTAAAATAGTTAATGATAAGAAAGAAGCGAAAAGATGTCATTTATTATAATATGGGCCATAGAAGGCTTAGCTCTGAAGTACTAGAAAGTAGAAGGAAAAAAGTAAAATGCTAAGAATTCTATTAAATAGTTTCAGTTCTCAGGCATTAAGAATCTGTACAATAAGTCCACCTTTTTTGGCTTTAGTTATTTGGGTGGTCCCCAGCCTTGCAATCAAAAGCACTGATCTAAATACTTCACCCTTTGCAAAAAATAGATTTCCCTGAATTTATTTCAAGTTTCAAAGTTTATTTCAAGGTTCTAAGTTCTAAGGCAGAACTTTAGTTTTTTATTTGTAGCCCTAAACATTTCCAGTTAGTTTTAAATAGCTTATTAAAAATGTAACTCAGTTGTTGCTTATAAGTATTGTAAATTAAAATTATTCATAATAATGGTTACCACTGAGGCAATTCCTTATTTCTAAATGTACACTTTTACATAAATTTTCTTTAAGCCTCACAAAATTCTGAAAGCTATTTGTATCTTTGTATTGCATACACTGAAATTGAGACTTTAAAGGTGTTTTAAGTAATTAATTTGCACCAAGTCACATAGAATTTGAACCCGGGTCTGTTGAATTCTGAAGGCTATGCTGTTTTCCTTTTACTCCATCTTGCCTAAAAGGAGTACATTTACATCTTCTCCCAGTCCGTGGTTTGTTTTTATGGCTTTTATTGTACAGAAATTTTAATATACTAAAATTTATCAGTCTTTCCCTTTATGGTCTCTGTTCTTTGCCTTGAGAATTATCTTCAGGTCATAAAGGTATCCTTGCACATTTTCTTCCAAAAATTTTGCTTTTCATATTTATTCTTTATCTCTATTTTTTTCCATATGGGAAACAAACTCACCCAGCACTACTTATCAAATATTTCCATCCTCTCCCCACTGATCTGTAATGCCACTGCAGTCATACATCAAATTTCCATATATGTGTGGGTGTGTTTCTAATCTCTTTTCTCTTTCCATTGGTCTACTTAGCAATCATTGAATTAAAGATTAATATAACAAGCCATAATATTTTAAGAACGGGTTAATTATAGGAGAAAGGAGGAACAGAAGGGAGGGGGATAGGGATAGCACCTAGACTTCTTTTAATATACCTTGTTTTATAGATATGACTTTCCAAACCATATAACTATTTTACATAGTTACAAAACAAAATAAAATCTTGGGGAAAAAAATCCCTAAAATTAAAAATTAAATGGAACAAGTAAGCCTAATTGTCACTTGGGTTCAACTGTAAGTATCTTGAAGATACAGTAAAGTGACTATATATTTCTAGTGGGCATACCCCAAGGACTAAAAGCAAAAACCAATCAACCAACAAACAAAAACCTGAAACTGTTTTCGGTAATTATATTGTTGGTGGAAGAGCTAGCATTATTATTCTGAGACTACTGTGGTGTCCTGTGGGAAACATGGGGGATTATGTGGATGTACTCAGGTATTAGCATAAATTCATGATGTATTTTAGCTTTAAAAAATTTTAAGGCTGTATTTCCCAGGTTAAGTCCACTAAAAAATCTTAAGAGATAATGGCCAATACAGTAGCAATGAGCACCCCTAGAGCCCAGCTTGTAGCATACAAATATAATTTCCCACCAAAAGGAACAAGAACATCCTGCAGGAAATACACAAGGTGAGCCTGGCACATCTTAGCTTTCTTGCTTCCTGGTATAGTAGAGTCATGTCAAAAAGACTTGGGAGCTAACCTGAATAGGTTCCTACTGACCAAAAACAGGTGACTGTGAGTATTGATAAGGATAATAAATTCAATGGATTGAAACATAATAAAAATGTATAAATCTATGATCTGTAATGATTATAAAACAAACATCTTCATAGTCACTTTTAGAGAGTACTAAGAAATCAATCTCCATCAGGAAGTATGTAATTTTTGGTTGTCTCTCCTATTGTGATGTCAGAAACTATTAATGACCATTGCCTTGATCCATTAATTCATTAGAGGTTGCAAAATAGTGACATTCTATCATTCCTCCTTGATTTACTTTAGCTGGAATATGTCTATCAAGAGAAACTTCCCCTTTCTCAACTATTTAGAGATTCTGAGATACAGTTCATAGAAATGGCAGGATAAATGCTTGATACCTGATTTAAAGAGTCTTAAGAGACTGATTAACCAGTTATAGCATATGGAAGTTCTCTTGACCCCAATTCAAAAGAATTCTAAATTCTTCTGTATAGTTAAATTGTCCTATAAATTTCTGGATCTCAACTTAAAAGGATCAACTGCTTTAAAAAAGGGAGATAAATGAGAGAAAGAGAGATCAAATCTATAGGACAGGCAAGAAATGTGCACGCTAAATATTTGATGATATTAAGAAAATGCTGGGTTTTTTTTAAGGGGTGATATGATATTATTATTGTAATAGTATTATTACATATTAATATTAGTATACAGTTAGATAATAATATTGTGATTATGTTTCAATATTCCCAAATGAAATAACATTGAGATGGCTATAAAATCATGGGGGTGGAGAAAAAGGTATATATAAATACAGAGGAATAGTGGTGGCCAAGTTAAATGATGAGTACTTGGCAGTTCATTATTATTATTTTTTCTACTTTTGAGTATGTTGAAAATATTACATAATAAAAGTTTTTAAAAAGATAAACATAGAGAATACATATTTAAGAATATATAAGAATCCCTTTTAAAATTCAATAAGAAAATTACCCCAAAATATGAAGAGGTAATCTACATAAAAAGATGTTTAACCTCACTTGTAATCTGTGAAAGGCAAATTTAAACCAACAAACACCAATTCGAACCCATAAAATTGAAAAAGATTTTAAAATTTGACAAGTGTCGATTAAAAAGAACTCACATATACTACTGGAGAAAACATAAACTGGTATGACCAGTTTAGAGAGCAATTCTGCAACACTTACAAGTTAAATACACACTGCCTATATGACCTAGCAATTCCACATTTGGGCCTATATCCTACAGAAGCTCTCATAAATGTGGACAAGGGGACATACATGTACAAGGCCATTCATTATATCATTAATCATAGAACCAAAACATCAGAAAAATAAATGTCCACCACTAGAAACAGATAAACTGAAATATAGTTATGCAAAATCATAGTTATGAAGTGAAAACTATGCTCACGCAAAAACATGCACACAAATGTTCATAGCAATTTTAGTCATAATAGCCAAAAATTGGAAACAAGCCCAAATGTCACTCCACGGCAAAGAGTTAAACAAACTGTAGAACGTGGAATTATACTCAGCAATAAATAAGGTCAAACTATTGGTACATGCAACAACTTGGAAAATCGGAGTAAAAGGCAATCTCAAAAGGTTATATACTGTAAAGTCCATTTATATAACATTCTTGAAATGACAAAATTATAGAGATGGACAACAGATTATTGGCTGTAAAACAAGGCCAATAAATGTACCTACTTCAAAAGATTCTTACAAAAATTAAATGAAATAGTTTGTGCATATCATAGTGCCACGTACAGAGTAAATGTTCAAAAAAGACATTCTATAATAAAGACATCTACACTCAAATGCTTATGGCAGCACAATTCGCAATTGCAAAGATGTGGAAACAACCCCAGTGCCCATCAACATAAGTAGATTAATAAAATGTGGTATGTGTACACCATGGAATGCTACTCAACTATAAAAAACAATGGAGAATTAGCACCTCTTATATTATCCTGGATAGAGCTTGAGCCCATCCTTCAAAGTGAGGTATCAAGAATGGAAAAACAAGCAACACTTGTACTCGCCATCAAATTGGTACTAACTGATCAACATTAAGGTGCTCACATGGTAGTAATATTCACTGGATGCCAGTCAGGTGGGAGGGTGTGGGGGTGAGTAAACTCACAACTAATGGAGGCAGAACGCACTGTATAAGGGAAGGGCATGCTTGTAGTCCTGGCTTGGGCAAGGAAAAGGCATTACATGTAACCAAAATGTTTGTACCCCCATGATATTCTGGGAAAAAAAATATTAAGCTGAATGCTTGACACTAAAAGTGGAAAAAAAAAAAAATAGACTGCTATTATTACTGAACCCTACTCCATTAATGGAGCAAGACTATCCTCTTAATTTAGCAGAAGAGAAAGTAAAGTACAACACAATTTTATAGGTCTTTTTAATATTAATGCCCTTAATAACTGAATAATTGGTGTATACAGAAGTCATGGTTTTTAAATACTTTAAGTCTCAACTATGAATAACTGGAAACTGTAATACCGTATTGCAGAAAAAAAAAAAAAAAGTACTACTTCCTGCCTCTCTGAAGGCTAACACCTCCCATGTATGAGTTGCTACATCTATTTCTCTGGCTTAAATGAAGACTTAATTAGTACCCAATGCACTTTTAATTTATTAAACTTAAAATCACAAAGGCTTCACTGGGGAAACATTTGAAATTAATTCATAGTAAAAAGAAGGAGGGGGACAATAAACCATCTATCCAGTTGTGGTTACATGTAGGAATAATTTTTTCTATTATTCTGAATCCATATATATAAAATTCTAATTTAAAGCTAAAAAGAAAAGTAACAAATGACCAGGAGTAACAACAGTGATGTCACGAATGATTTCTTTTCCTATGTCTTCCCTTTTCTGGGAAAAGAAAAGTGATTCCAAGGAAGTCACCAGAGGATTCTAATTATTTCTTTAGTTAAAACAGTCTATATCAAGGAATGACAAACTGTGACCTATGGACCAAATCCAGCCTGCAGCTTGTATTTGGTAAGGCTGTGAAAATGTAAAGAACAGCTTTTACACATTTTTAAAGAATAATTTAAAAAATAATTAAGAGTAGAAGGAGAAAGGAAGAGGAAGAACAATATATGGCAGAGATCAACTGTGGCTCCCCTGCCCACCAGAACCCAAAACATTTACTATCTGGCCTTTTATAGAAAAAATTTGCTAACCCCTGGTCTAGGTCAGTAAGGAAAAAAGAATTGTTTCTGAAAAACTGGGAATAAGAAAGATAAGAAAAGACTGCTAGGGAAGTACAATTTTCAAAATTTCACTCTTTGGTGTACAGTTTCTTCTCTTGGCTATTTCCTGGGATTCATAATCTGTTAACAAAGAAAACAATCTTATGGCAGGTTTTCAAGAGATACTGTCTAAAATACTCAGGAATGTGAGGTAACAGCAAGAAATCTATTATTGTTTAAAAAATGAAATCATCCCTAAGAATTATCTAGCTCTGAAAAGTTCAGGTCTGAATTTGGCCAGATAAGATACCTTCTTGTTTTTATGAACTGACAAAAAACAAGAGCTATTCACCAATATTCAGAACTGACCACAATAATTTATTTACATTATTATTAAAAGTACAGATATGTCTCCTGTAACGTGATACGAGTTCCTAAAAAAAATCCTTTATATGTAAAATTGTGCACAAAAATAACAAGCTTATGGAAAATCTATATAATTTTATTATCAGAGTCCAAACAAACTGTAAATGCTATATTATATGGGTGTGTAAGCCGCTCAGAGTGGCTGGCTACTATCTCAAGGGACACTAAAAATGGACAAAAATAACAGAATGGAATTGCTGGCCTGTGGGTGCTAAGACAAAACAGAATGTAATGGAAGACTCTGTTGGGGCTCTAGGAGAAAATGTAACCTGTCACTAGCTGAGAGCTCTGTAGGACTGAGGTTGTGCCTCTGTGGTAAAAAAAGGAACACCAGGTGCAGGCAGTCATCTTTAATTTTCTTAATATAGAGGTGAATGGGCCCTTATATATGGAACAACCAAATTAACGCCTTTGCCCCTCCCCACTGAAGATTTTAATTCATTTCCTGCTATTTCAACTCCCCTTGGTGGGGAAAAATCATAAAATAACCAGGACAACTTCCATGTAGTACTAACATCATTCCCCCTTTTACCAATTTTTATAAGAGACTGTATAACAAACCTGTATTACCAAGGACAAAAGGAATAATTTTATTTAGATCACCTGTTCTGATATTATTTTTCTCATCAAAGATCTTAAATGACACAAATTCTCTATGTTATAGCTTTTGGGGGAAATAAAGAAACATTATTTATAATTCTTACCAATCAGTGAATTAAATGAGGGAAATGTATATAAAATATTTCACAGGCAATCATCTACAGTATTATATAACATCTACATTACTATTCATGCCCAATTTGCCTCCAGTGTGTTTTGGGGAAGGGGAGAGAGCAAGAAAGGTTATTTTATTTTATAGTTTTTATTGTGATAAAATACACATAAAATTTACCATTTTAACCATTTTTAAGTATATAATTTAATGGTACTAAGTATATTCACTATGCTGCAACTGTCATCACCATCCACCTCCAGAAGCACCTACCGGTTTTATTCCATAATTTCCTACTACCATTTCTTGTAAGCTGTAAAAAATATGGAGATACTTAGTATTGTCCAGAAATAATATCTATATCCTACACAATATGTATTGCAGGAATAGTTTACAAAGTGAATCAAAAGATGTTTGAATTTAATGGTAATTCAATTTTATTAAGTGCTCAGGTAGAGAGCTAAATGCAGATGAAAGAGGAATTCCTGTCCTAGAAGCCTCATAGTCTCTCATTTCGAGGATGATAGTATTGACCTTTACTTGTAAACACACATACCTTGTGGTTATTAGGTTTAGAACATCATTTTTCCATCTTCCAACAAATTGTTATGCTGTATCTTTTGAAATACATGACTATATCCAGTTTAGGTTTCTTCTGCTCCCTGATTTAGAGGAACAGCCTGTCTATATGTCACCCTCCTTTTGGTTACTTGCAGTATAGAGGTTTAACTTGGGTACATATTTCTAAATTTTAGTTATTTGCAGCGACTTGCATCGCTGCTGGATACTGTGTGCTATTAAGGAGCACAATTCAATTTCCCTTCGAAAAGGAACAAACCCTTTTAAAATAAGTCTGGCAGGAATCCCTCATATTCTCCCTTTCCTACCAGGTCCCAGGCAGAATGACAGCACAGAGAAAGAAAAAGAAAGGCTTTCTGCCATCAGAAAAACAGTGATTAGAGAATACACTATCAATATTCACAGATATATCCATGGATCATGTACATTACATACTAAGAGATTTGAAAAATTCACTAGGAAGGAGATGCAAACACCAAATGTATACACTGATAGGCCCCCAAAAGATGTCTGAACTAAAGGAATAGGAACACACCAGGCCATAGGGTATATTTGTTCAGAAAATATAATTTATATGAAGATTTTCCAAAGAAGTTCTATATGCTGGTCGCCTACGTATATATCCTCACTTTTGAAAACTTGCAGGACAGGACAGCAGTTTATAAAGCTGAAGACCAAGGACCGGGCTTTGCATTTTTTTCTTCCACCCAGTGTAGAGTGGTGGACATCTTTCAAAACTGTGGGTAAAACTAGGGCCATCAGTGTGGTCTATAATGCATCTAGTAATAAGCTGGTCTGCATCAAGATCCTAAAGAGAAACTGCACTGTGCTCATGAATAGCACATAATACCTAGCAATGGCACAAGCCCCACTCTGCGCTACCCACGAATCACAAGGGACAAAGCTGACTCCTGAGTAAGAAGAAATTTTAAGCAAAATGCAGTCAAAAAATTCAAAAGAAATATGATTAAGAGTAAAAATTTCTGGAGGGGTACTTCCTCCTCCTTAGTAAAGAAATCTTAAGAGCACTGCTTCAAAGTCTGGTCAGTGTGACCAAGTCGCCAGGCAGATAGCTATGTTCCAGAGAGCAAGAAGCTGGGGTTCCATATAAGGAAGATCAAGGCCCAGAGAGGCAGACCCTCTTTCCTCCCATCTTAGTTCATGTAATAAACTCGTGAAAAACAAACAAAAACCCAACACAGTAAACATGATAAAAACTGTTCAAAAATCTTAATGAAGTTATAAAACAAGGGGCGGAGGGGAATGGCTGGCAAATCCAGCTTGAATACTTCTAGTGAAGGAGGCAGACAGATGTATTGTTTGACAGCTGTTTCTTACACTGAGTCAAAATATTCTGTATAGACTTTCTTCTCTCACATCTCTTAACAAATGGATAAAGTGACAAACAAGAAAATAGCAATTCCTGATTTTAAATGTTTTTTAAATCACCAAAATTACTCCATTTTTATTAGGGAACATTTTTTACCTAGAGTTGCTTGTCTTCTGGAAAGGAATAAAAGAAAATAAAGAGGCTGTAAACACTAAAGGCAGGAAGAATCCCTTATGAACTGATTTTTTTCCAAAGAAAATTACTGAAGGTCTGTAACATACTAGATACTAGCAATAAAAAGAAGGAAAGGGGATGCCCAGAGTAAGTGCTTCCTGAGTCTTAAAATTTTTTAATCTATGTGCAACTTGTCAAGAGGAAAACTAAAATAAACAAAGATACACTAGGAGATCCAGACTCCAATTAGCTTTACCCCAATTAGATAGTAGTTACTCTTCTCTAGTAAACAGGGGGTAAAAATCTTAAAAATTAATAGTTCCTAAGGGTAGTCTCAGACCAGAACTCAGATGTTCAATTAATCGTATAATTCCCTTTCCTCATATTGGTGAAAAAACACCAGGTGTCAGGGGGTAATTATATAACTAAATATGATTACTCGGGCAATATTTAGTAAAGCAAAGATCTTGGTGCCATAAAATAAAATTTGTATACTTCTCATTTTTAGAGTGTTTTTTCTCATTCCTGGAATCCATTTTGAATTTTCTCCCTCTTTCAGATCTCCCACTGTGCTCCTCCCTCCTACCTTTTCTCCTTCTAGTATACTGAAGGGTAATAAAATATGTTACCCCAAAAGATACCACTTTGGCATAAAGATTATTTTGAGCTAAAGACGTTTAAAAAACAGTAGGTGCAAGAAGGGCACACTGACCTCCCCTTTTCCTCCTGAAGGCAGGAATAAAATTCTCATGTGAAAGATGCCTTACGCATACTGGGGGTGGGGGGGAAACCCATTCTTATCACCAGAAATGGGGAGCTGGGGCAAAGAGAAATTGGTACAAACAGACTTTGTTAAAACAACCTTTATCTTTCTTTAGTCTCCCCATATAATTTAGTTACTTTTCCACAATTGTTACTCTTTGCTCAACCTAGTCTACCAGCACTTGGGCCCATATAATTTTTGGGTCTTCATTTTCCTATGGGGTAGATATAAAAATCTGTGTGCTTTTCTCCTGTTAATCTGTCTTATGTCAATTTAATTTTCAGGCCCAGCTAGGGATCCTAAGAGGGTAGCAGTAAAGTTTTGCTACACTACTACTGGTGGGGTCTTATTATAAAAAAAAAAAAAAAAAAAGCAAGTTAAGGTGAAGATCAGACCATACTAATGTACATGTTAATGAGTATAATCAAAAGTTACATAATTTAGAGCTGGAAACACGTATCTTACAGATCAGAAAATGGAAAGGTTAGGAACCTTGCCAAGCTGAGCACAGGTTTCAGGGTCTTGACTCATAGAGCTCAGTACTTTTCCCACTACACCACACAAAAGCTAAATTAAACCCTTCTAATCATAACAGCAGTAATGAAAAATTATTTGAGCTGTCAAAAGCAGCAGATATAGATAAATCAAAGAATTGAATCTTTAAATATCTTAAATGTTTATTTTGAAAGCTATCTGTCAATATCTTATCCCTTTAATTGCAGGCAACTAAGTAAGACAGAAGCACAAGTACACCTTGTTTCTAAAGGCTCTTCACTCTTCTAAGAGTGTCATTCACTTAAAAACTCACTTGTATATCTCCTCTTCCTACTCTGTATTTCCTTTCTCATATAATTTTTGAAAACTGTGTTTACTACTTCAACGAATTCAGTAACAATCAACACTGTGCCTCCCCAAGTGCTAGGATTATAGGCAGAAGCCATCACGCCTGGCCCCAAATCCACTTTCAAACAGTGGAACAAATATTCAGAACCATATAAAGTTATATGCACATATATAAAATGCACATTTAAAAACACAGAGTTGAATAGTTTTATAAGTCTAGAATCAATAATGTTATTACATATCTATTATAACTCTCAGTTAAATGGCACCTAATGTACACTAAAATGGGCTCAGAGTAGGCAGATCTATGAACTATGAAGTAGTCTGAATAAAACATCTTCCAGTGAGCCCATATACTTCTTAACCCTAAGGAAGTCAACAGATCTGACAAAGACTCAGAAGTCCCTTCTTGACACAAGTATCACCAAAGCTTTTAAACCAGTGTTTTTCAAACTTTGGCATTCACCAGAATCATCTGGAAGGCTTGTTAAAACACAGATTGCTGGGCTTGATCGCCAGTTTCTGATACAGAATTGGAGTGGGGCTTATGAATCTCCATTTCTAAGAAGTTCCCAAGTGATATTGGACCACATTTAGACAACCACTGCTCTAAACCCACAGTATTTGCTCTAAAAGATTACTTGTGCCTAATGTGAAATACACTGAACTTTACAGGTCCTCAGGCTTCAAATAACTTGCAAAGATGGCTGATGAAAAGCAAGTGTATCTCTGAGTTCAGATCAACCAAGCACCATCGCCTCGTCTGCCTGGAGCTCTCCAAGGTTCTGACTTAGCCTCCAAGCTTAGCTTAGAGACGTACCAAGAGACCTCAGTGTTAATACACAGAACTCTTCATTTTGATTCTCCCAGACTTCCTAGATTTATAAAACTTGGCCAGAGATCATATTCACAACCCCCACTTCCACCAATTTACAAATAAAGTGCAGAAAAGTTCAAAGCCATTTTCTACAAGGTAGTGTAGTGATCCAAGTCCACTGACTAATCTCATCTTTAACAAAGCCCCAGGATTATACCATAATTAGGATTATTCCTAGTCTTTTTACTGACTAGGCTGCTAACTACACTCCTCTTCCACTTTGAAAAATCCACATTTTATATAAATAACAAATATTACTAGCCAAAATTAGTTGGAATGACAGCTATAAGAACCACAGGCCATGAGAACGAGCAAGTGGATATTCTGAATCTTTCAGGTAAGGGATTTTCATCATTACAGAGGGAATAGAGCCTAACGACATTAGACAGGACCCGGGTGATAAAATAATGATTAAAATGATTTAAAAAAAAGTCAGATGTGTAAAGATAAGGATCATTTTATTCTCCCTCTAATTATGCTTTTTCTTAGTCTTTTCTCTCTTTCAGATTCTCCCCCCTACCCCCTACCCCCTTTTGCTTTCCAATAACCCAGTAGAAAACTGGGTGAAGGACAGTAACAGTTCAGAAGATAAAAATGCAAATGGCTCCTAAACATATGAAAAGATACTCCACCTTGCTTTAAATAAGAAATCCAAATTGAAACAATACTGAAAGAAATCAGAATAACGTCTGGGGTTTAGTTAATAATAATGTACCAACATTATTTCTTAGTTTTGACAAAGGTGCCACAGTAATGCAAAATGATAACATTAGAGGAAACTAAAGCTGGTTGAGAGGTATACAGGAACTGTCCATACTACCTTTGCCAACTCTTCCGTAAATCTAAAATCTTTTCAAAATAAAAAGCTTATTAAAAACACACACACACACACTACACTGAGGTATACCATTTTTCACCTATCAGACTAGCAAAATTCCAAAAAACAAAAGCAGTCTTTTGATCAGGGTGTAGGGAAACAAGTACTCTCCCATACTGCTAGCAGAAGTACAAAATGGTATAACTCCTATAAAGTGCTATTTGGTGACTTCCGTAACAGATATAACCATGCCTTTACGAAATTCTGTTTGTTCATGGTTATTCACTAAAGCACTGTTTGTAATAACAAAAGACTGAAAACAACCCATTTGCTTTTTATAAGAAACTGGATGATAACCTAGCACACTCAAACAATGGACTATTATGCAGTAGTTAAAAAAAAGAAAAAAAGAATGAGGACACACTGTACATGCCAATATAGGATAATTTCCAGGCTATATTCTTATGCACACAAAAAAGCAAAGTGCCAGAAAGTGCATATAGTACGCTAACTTTTGTGTAAGTTAAAGCATAAAAATACAAATTCCTATGTGCTTAAATTTGCATAATGAAACCCTAAAAGAACACATGAATTAATGGTTACTTATAAGGGAAGGGTGGCTGGAGTGAAGGGTGGACAGGGATGAGTTTGTTTTCATATAATTTTTATTCTGGAATCATTTGAATGTATTATCTATTTTTAAATAAAATAATGTTTTTTTGTGAATCTAAAAACAACTTTGTGTTTTAAAAAAATATTCTGGGTTAGTAATCCCTAGGTACCATCTGAGATTCTCCCACATTTTCTGTTCAAACCTAGTATTTTTCTTGTTCACTCTCAACAAGTACTGAATGAGGGCAAAAATTTTTCTTTAGACATCTGTACTGAGGAAATACCTAGCTCAACCAGTATAAACTAATTTTAAAATAATATATACAAAGGAAAAGAAACTCTATTAAGAATATCTAATAGTACAAAATAATAAGTATGTCACAGAAAGAGAACATATCTCCACAGACCACTAAATGGTTAGGAATTTGAAAAGTTAAACAGCAGTATTTTTTTTTCAACAGATTTGTTTTAATGTTAGCAAGGTATTGAATGGAAAAGGATATAAATTCAGTATGCAGAAGGTATCAGAAAGATTTGAAATAGTTTCAAAAGAGCTGAAAAATTCAAGCTTATAAAACAAAAATTGGAGGGCAATGAATAATTTCCTTTACTAAAGAGGCTCTCTGCTAAAGATTTCACTAAAAGTTCTTTTCAAAAACCAGCTCTGTCAGACATATGAAACATCTCACTTAAAAACACAGATTTTAAAACATATTTACAAAAGTATAGTGATCAAAACGGCATGGTACCAGCATAAAGACAGACATACAGACCAACAGAATAGAATAGAGAGCCCAGAAATGAACCCTCAGGTATAAGGTCAAATGGGAAAAGATAGTCTCTTCACCAAACGATGCTGGGAAAACTGAATATCCACATGCAAAAGAATAAAGTTGGATGCTTACCTTACACCATACACAAAAAAGTCAACATGGATTAAAGACCTAAACATAAGACTTGAAATTATAAAACTCCTAGAAGAAAACACAGTAAGAAAGATTCATGATATTGGATTTGACAGTGATTTTTTTTTTTTTTAGATATGATACCAAAGCACAGATAATAAAGGAAAAACAGACAAATGATACTACATCAAATTTTAAAGCTTTTGTAGAGCGAAGGAAACAATTAACATCAAAAAGGCAATCTAAG
Source organism: Propithecus coquereli (assembly GCF_000956105.1). Taxonomy (NCBI): domain Eukaryota; kingdom Metazoa; phylum Chordata; class Mammalia; order Primates; family Indriidae; genus Propithecus; species Propithecus coquereli. Next base: position 5,024,473 of record NW_012135858.1, read on the forward strand.
GAACGGGAAAAATATTCACAAACCATGTATTAAACAGCAGATTAATATCCAGGATATATAAAGAACTCCTAAAACTCAGGAACAAAAACCCAAATAAGCCAACATGAAAGATGGGCAAAGGATGTGAATAGACATTTCTTCAAAGATATACAAATGGCCAGCATATGAAAAGATACTCAATATCAGTAATTATCAGGGAAATGCAAATCAAAACCACAAAGAGGTATCATCTCCTACCTGTTAGGATGGCCACTATCAAACAAACAGAAAATTACACATGATGGCAAGGATGTGGAGAAAATGGAACTCTTGTGCACTATTGGTGGGAATATAAAATTGTATAGCCCTTATGAACAACAGGATAACAGTTTCTCAAAAAATTAAAGCTAGAACTACCATATGATCCAGCAATCCCACTTCTGGGTATATATTCAAAAGAAATGAAAACAGGATCTTGAAAAAAATGGGCACACCCATGTTCACTGCAGCATTATTCACAATAGCCAAGAGGTGAAAGCAACCCAAATGTCCATGGACAGATGAATGGATTAAGAAAATATGACACATGCATACAATGAAATATTATCAGTCTTAAAAAAGGAAATCCTGTCACATACTACAACATGGATAAGTCTTGAGGATGTTACACTAAATGAAATAAGCCAGTCGCAAAAAGACAAATATGGCATAATTCCACTTATACGAGGTATCTAAAGTAGTCAAACACTTAAAAATGAAAAGTAGAATGGTAGTTGCCAGGGGTGGGATGGAGGTGGGGGCTGTTGTTCAATGGGTACACAGAGTTTCAGTTTTACAAGATGAAAAAATTCTACAGATCTGTTACATAACAATGTACATACAGTTAACAATACTGTAAGGTGTACTTAAAATTTGTTAAAAGGGTAAATTTATGTTACGTATTTTTGTACTCCAAAAATGTCAGTGGCATGAAGCACAAAAAGACTCAGAAGTAATTATGACTGAGAGAAAGAAAGAAGAAATAGAGAGAAAACAAATATTATTAAATATTAACATACAGTGAATCAAAGAAAGGGGTATACAGAATTCTTTATAATATTCTTGCAATTTTTCCATAAGCTAGTAATTAGGCTAAATTTTAAAAATTTAATTAAAATCGTGTCAAAATAAAAAGCAAAAAAAAGTTTAAGCACAACTTTCTCAGAACCTCTTATATTCTAATATAAATTTAAGCCAGTTATAACATACAGATATCTCATATAGCTGTTCTTAAAGATTAAATTTTATATTCTAGAAAATCAGAAAATTTGTGAATATTCCAGTGTTCAATTTGTTTAACACTATATACAAGGTACTACTAGAATAAGGTTAGATGAAGTAATTAAAGAGATGAAAAATATTTCCTGCCCCCAACTATCTAATAAAATAATATAGTTAATTATAATATAAAATGATTAAGTACCTCAGGAAGAAGAGGTAGATTTGCAGCTAGGGTCCCACTCATTAAATTATAATCTTATTCTCCCACTCTTATCTTCTCTTCAAAACAACCTATCTGACATTATAATTCTAGATCCTTCAGAAATGGTTCCACTAGTCAGTGATAAGATTCCCGAATTCCCAATATAACATCTTGGCCAACAGTTCTGCTTCAATATCCTCACTGCCTAAAAATTCACTACTGCAGGACTTCAGGTGTCCAGGGCAGCATACAAGGAACTTAGAAGTTGCCACTCTGTCTTAATAACATGTAAAAAGCTGAACAAACTGAAAAGTTAACGCTTAGATCTGTCTTAGAAGTGAGGTCTTACAGGGTACACCACTGCCCCCAAAACTGGAGAGACAGGTAAATACAGAGAATCACAAGTTACTGGAGCAGAAACCTCTAAGAGAACCAATGGGAGAGGAGAAGGAAGGTTGGAAAACCTAAACTGTAACTGACTCAGTATGGAGAAGTCTAAGAGAGAAAAATGTCAGGTATCCCAGTTACCGAACAGCCCTCGGCCCTCAGACTTCTGTGAGTTTTACCTTTAAGGAACTCCACCAGGTTCTCACAGTAAATACTTGGGGGGTGGGGGGGAATCTCATTGTACTTCAGGCAGGAGAAGAGGAAAGGTAAGCAACTTGAAATGTGCCAGAGCTGTCTGTTCTTAATAAAGCCTGCACTCTAGAGAAAGCATCTTGCCAGAGCCCAGCCTGCTGGGGTTTTAGCAGAACCTACCAGACCCAGGGGAGGGGAAAATGCAACTCCATCTGCCTCTAGTCTTCCATGTGGGGGAACAGAACTATCCAATTCTGGCCACCTCCCCTAGCATCCTGTCCCACCCAAGCATGGGAGCGACTGAGAAGCACTGGTGAAGTTCACAGTTCCAAGACACGGGCTCGCTAAAGATAAACATTACCATCGGACTATAAAACACTCTTCCTCCTCACACCATACTGCTACATCATTAAAGTCCTATTTACATTGTTCCTTTTACCAAGTACATCATATCTACCTTATAAGGTATACTAAGAGGCAAATAACACTCTAAAGAAATAAACGTAAGAAGCAGAGTCAGATAAGACAGGAATGTTGTAACCAGGAATATTCCAACCAGGAATTTCAAGAAACTATAATTAATATGGTGAAGGCTTTAATGGGAAAAGTAGACAACATGCAAGAACAGATGAATCATGTAAGCAGAGAGATGGCAATTCTAAAAAATAAACATAAAAAAACCTGGGAAAAAAACAATATCCAAGAACTGTGGGACAACTCTAAAAATTGTAAACATGCATAATGAGACTATCAGAAGGAGAAGAAAAAGAGAAAGAAATAGAAGCAATATCTGAAGCAACAATAACTGAGAATTTCCCCAAATTAATGTCAGACACCAAACCACAGATTCAGGAAGCTCAAAGAACACCAAGCAAGATAGAAGCCAAAAAAACTATACTTAGGCACATCATATTCAAACATCAGAAAGTCAAAGATAAAGAAAAAATCTTGGAAAAAGTCAGAGGGAAAAACACCTTACCTACAAAGGAGCAAAGATAAGAAGTTACATCAGATTTTCCTCAGAAATTATGCAAGTAAGACAACAGTGCAGTGAAATATTTAAAGTATTGAGAGAAAAAACCTACCAACCTAAAATTCTATACCCTGTGAAATTGTCCCTCACAAGTGCAGGAGAAATAAAAACTTTCTCAGACAAACAAAAATTGAGGGAATTTGTTGCCAGTAGACCTGCCTTACAAGAAATTATAAAGGTAGTTCTTAAAGAGAGGGAAAATGATATGGGTCAGAAATTCAGATCTAAAAAAATAAAAACAAAAAAAATTCAGGTCTACCTCAAAGAAAGGAAGAGTATGTGGAGAATAAATTAGTGACAGTAAAATTAAAACTTTTATTTTTCTTATTCTTAATTATCTAACAGATAACAGTTTGTTTAATAGCACCAATGTATTCAATTGTGTATGCTTATGTACAGCATTTTACTTACACAGAAGCATTGTATCATTATATATAAATATACAGTCACACATTGCTTAATGACAGTGAAATGTTCTAAGAAATGCATTATAGGCTACACTAAATGTAAAAAATATATTTTTCTTTCTTCAATAATAAATTAACCTTAGCTTACTGTAACTTTTTTACTTTATAAACTTTTTAACTTTTTGACTCTTTTGTGATAACACTTAGCTTAAAACATAATGTACAGCCATACAAAATATTTTCTTTATATTCTTATA
>NW_012135858.1:5030724-5032459 GCF_000956105.1 Propithecus coquereli
CTCTTGCTCAGGCTGGTCTCGAACTCCTGAGCTCAAACAATCCGCCAGCCTCGGCCTCCCAGAGTGCTAGGATTACAGGCATGAGCCACTGCGCCCGGCCTCCCAGTGATATTACTTTGAAAGAAACACCTGAACATCTGGGAAACATCTTCTAAAAAACCAATTATGAAATCTCATTGCTCACCACGATAATATAAGTTCTTTAATGGTCTTTAATGCATTGTGCTGTGATTTTACTCCAAGTCGCTGCAAATCTCTCTCTTTTCTTAATAGTGGGCATAAGTAAATGCACATAGGCTGAAGGGGAACTCTCCTTTCACTCAGACCTCTTTCATCTCTCCACCTCAGACTACCAAATGATTATTTTGCCTTTTCACAAAATACCTGGCATTACTTTAATGTCTAATATCTTTAGGGCTTGGAGGCTCCTCCTTCTCCATGGTTTAGTAACTACCCAGATACTGTTCTACCATTTCAGTCCCAGTACCCACACTTACAGTTTTGCCCAAGGATAGGAGATGTTTACAACTTCTGCACCATCTGAAGGGAAGATCTTTAGACCCAGCTGATCTGAATGTGGGTTGCCTTCAGGGCCTGGCCTTGTTCACTGTCCCGGTAATCATCCCTCTAATCACCTCAATCAGGGATCCAGAATGTGTTCTCCATAAATCTGATACAATCTGCTTCTATACTTGTGGTACTGTTTCCCCAGTACTTACTTACTGCAATGTGTGATGTCATTTCATGGAATTTGTGCTCAATTTTATTTCTTAATACACATTCAGTGGCATTTTTACAAGAAAATTATGTTCCTGGAATGTATCCTTGTCACCAAGAAGTTTTACTATATCAACAAAACAATGCTCATCATTTGTTCTGGATCTTTTCCAACTCTTTCCAATCAAAACATGTTTGCCCTGACAGAGCAAAAGGCCAATTATAATTTCTGTTTAATGGAGAGAATATCAAAGGTCATTCCACGGATAATGAGACTGAAGTTGGATGTTGGGCCAATATCTAGTTCATTCTTGCTGAACACCTAGTGGAATATACAGGTCCACTTGACATTGTTAAGTATAATTTTTTCTCTTTTCTAATGTAGACTTGACAATAGTCAGTGTTATCAGACTGAGAAGGAGCCAGCTTCAAGTGTACTAATGTGTACAGCAGTATCCACACACAGACAAGTACTTTCTCAGGGCTTAAGATCTTGAAAGCAGACACAAACAGTAGACTTCCCTTTCAGTGAGATTCCCTCCCTGCCTGACAGATTAACAAGTTACCCCAACTATCCTTTCCCCTGAACTCTCCTTTCTTTCAGTCCAGCAGGTGAGATGGTCTACTGATCTGTATTTGCAGGTGTAATGCAATGAGAAGGGGAAATGAACCTTCATTTCAAAACAAGAAACAAGAGTTGTGCTACCAGGAACCATTTAGTTGAGTTCAAAACTGACACAAATTAACTTCAGAATACTTATAGAACGGTATCTCAAGTTCCTTCATGTTCTAAAATTCTGAGATACTTAATGTCAACTGTAAAATATTATCATATTATATAAAAGGGGTAATGAGAGATCAAATAAATAACTTATTAAAATGTAAACAAAGTTGTTTCCCTAAGAAGAAAAGCTTGGTTCCTAAAGTTAATGAAGTTACTGAACTACAAAAGGAATGAAAGAACATCTGGGTTGAGGTATCTGAAGTAAATGTGTTATAACTTAAAATAGGTAGTATT
>NW_012135858.1:5032509-5060202 GCF_000956105.1 Propithecus coquereli
TTTTTTATTTTTTAATCTTTTTTGCCAAAAACTAAGACACAAACACACATAGACCACTGCGCCTACACAGGGTCAGGATCATCAATGTCTTCGACCTCCGTACCTTGTCCCACCAGAAGGTATACACGGGCAATAGTACGCATGGAATTACCATCTCCTGTGATAACAGTACCTTCTTCTGGAATACTTTCCAAAGGACCTGGCTGAGGTTGTTTTACAGCTAACATTTTTTTTAGAAGTAGAAGGACACTCTAAAATAACTAAATACACAAACCAGTAACATAGTCATTTATCAAGTATTATGTACTATACATAATTGTGTTATATTTTTATACAATTGGCAGCGCAGATTTGTTTACACCAGTATCGACACAAACGTGAGTAACGTATTGCATTATTACGTTCTGATGGCTACAATGTCACCAGGCAATAGGAATTTTTCAGTTCCACTATAATCTTATGGGACCAGCATCGTATATGCAGTCCATTGTTGACCAAAATGTCATTAAGCACAGCATGACTCTGTGTGTGTGCATGTGTGTGTGTGTATATAAAATAAATGGCAGCAATGATACAAGGAATAAGAGGGAGAATTAGGAATATTTTGTTATTACAAGGTATTTGTATGATCTATGAAGCAGTATAGAGTTATCTGCAAGTGGACTTGGATTAACTGTGAATGTACAGTGCAAACTCTAGGGCAACCACTATAGAAAAACAAAAAAAGAAGTATAATTGATATGCTAAGAGAAGAAATGGAATCATAAAATTCTCAAAATCACAAAGAGCAGAAAAAGTGTAGAAAACAAAAACAAAGAACAAGGGCAACAAACAGAAAACATTAACAGGCATGGCAAACATTAATCATAAGTATTAATCCAACTATTAATATATCAATAATCACTTTAAATGTCAATGGACTAAATATACTAATTAAAATAGTGATTTTCAGAGTGGAACAAAAACAAGATGCAACTTGTTGTCTATAAGAAACCCACTCTAAATATAATGACAACATACATACATTAAAGAGATAGAGAAAGATATACTATGTTAATACCAATCAAAACAAAGCCAGAGTAGCTAATAATCATTTCAGACAGAGCATACTTCACAGTAAGGAAAGTTATCAGAGATAAAGAGGCACATTACATAATGATAAAAGAGTCAATATTTCAAGAAGACATAACAATCTCTGATGTGTATGTGCCTAATTCAGAGCAATAAACTATGTGAGGCAAAAACTGATAGAACTGCAAGGAAAAACAGATGAGTCCACTATTATAGTTGGAGACTTTTATATCCCACTTTCAGAAATGGACAGATCCAGCAAGCAGAAATCAGTAAGGACATACTTAAACTGAACAGTAGCAGTCAACTGATCTAATTGACATTTATAGAATACTGCATACAACAAGAGCAGAATACATATTTTCTCAAGCTCCTGGCACATTCACCACAACAGACTATCTTCTGGGTCATAAAAACACTGTAACAAATTTGAGAAACTTAAAAATATTGTGAACTAAATGAAAATGAAAATATAACTTATCAAAATTTATAGGATGCAGAGAAAGCGGTGCTTAGAAGAAAATTTATAGCACTCAATGCATATATTAGGAAGGAATAAAATCTAAAATCAGCAATTCAAGGTTTCATTTTAGGAAACTACAGAAAGAAAATTAAATCCAATGTAAGCAGATGAGAAGAAATGAATATTAGAGGAGAAATCAATGAAAGTGAAAATAGGAAATCAATACTAAAAAAAAGAAAAGAAAAAGAAACCAAAAGATGGTTCTTTGAAAAGACCAATAAAAGCAATAAGCCTCTAGCCAGGCTAAGACAAAAAGAGAGAAACTGAATGAAACGCAGGGTATAGGATGTTGATGGTGAGGGAGGATGTACGTGTGTATATGTGTGCGCATGCGTGAGGAGACTAGAGACACACAGGAACTCTAATTTCTGCTTAATTTTCTGTAATCCTAAAACTGCTCTAAAAAATAAAGCTTAGTATTTTTAAAAATGATATATATACACATTGATTGTAATTGTAAACAAAGACATTTGGGCAAAAAATGCATAGTCCCTCATGAAAATTATCAATTTAAATGAAATATATTAAAATTACAGTCTTTCAAATTTAGAACACAAAAATCCTTTTCCAAGCCTCTAATCTTCTAAATTTAAAAAATTATATTTCCATAATGAATAAAAGCTAGAAGGAAAAATATTCTATCTAAAATTTGATTATGTATCTTCCTAAAGACACAACTTTTACAATGCCATTCAGCTCAGAATCCCAGTGATATTACTTTGTTTTTTTTTTTTTTTGAGACAGAGTCTCACTTTGTTGCCCTGGCTAGAGTGAGTGCCGTGGCGTCAGCCTAGCTCACAGCAACCTCAGACTCCTGGGCTCAAGCGATCCTTCTGCCTCAGCCTCCCAAGTAGCAGGGACTACAGGCATGCGCCACCATGCACGGCTAATTTTTTCTATATATTTTTAACTGTCCAATTAATTTCTTTCTATTTTTGGTAGAGACGGGGTCTCGCTCTTGCTCAGGCTGGTCTCGAACTCCTGAGCTCAAACAATCCGCCAGCCTCGGCCTCCCAGAGTGCTAGGATTACAGGCATGAGCCACTGCGCCCGGCCTCCCAGTGATATTACTTTGAAAGAAACACCTGAACATCTGGGAAACATCTTCTAAAAAACCAATTATGAAATCTCATTGCTCACCACGATAATATAAGTTCTTTAATGGTCTTTAATGCATTGTGCTGTGATTTTACTCCAAGTCGCTGCAAATCTCTCTCTTTTCTTAATAGTGGGCATAAGTAAATGCACATAGGCTGAAGGGGAACTCTCCTTTCACTCAGACCTCTTTCATCTCTCCACCTCAGACTACCAAATGATTATTTTGCCTTTTCACAAAATACCTGGCATTACTTTAATGTCTAATATCTTTAGGGCTTGGAGGCTCCTCCTTCTCCATGGTTTAGTAACTACCCAGATACTGTTCTACCATTTCAGTCCCAGTACCCACACTTACAGTTTTGCCCAAGGATAGGAGATGGTTACAACTTCTGCACCATCTGAAGGGAAGATCTTTAGACCCAGCTGATCTGAATGTGGGTTGCCTTCAGGGCCTGGCCTTGTTCACTGTCCCGGTAATCATCCCTCTAATCACCTCAATCAGGGATCCAGAATGTGTTCTCCATAAATCTGATACAATCTGCTTCTATACTTGTGGTACTGTTTCCCCAGTACTTACTTACTGCAATGTGTGATGTCATTTCATGGAATTTGTGCTCAATTTTATTTCTTAATACACATTCAGTGGCATTTTTACAAGAAAATTATGTTCCTGGAATGTATCCTTGTCACCAAGAAGTTTTACTATATCAACAAAACAATGCTCATCATTTGTTCTGGATCTTTTCCAACTCTTTCCAATCAAAACATGTTTGCCCTGACAGAGCAAAAGGCCAATTATAATTTCTGTTTAATGGAGAGAATATCAAAGGTCATTCCACGGATAATGAGACTGAAGTTGGATGTTGGGCCAATATCTAGTTCATTCTTGCTGAACACCTAGTGGAATATACAGGTCCACTTGACATTGTTAAGTATAATTTTTTCTCTTTTCTAATGTAGACTTGACAATAGTCAGTGTTATCAGACTGAGAAGGAGCCAGCTTCAAGTGTACTAATGTGTACAGCAGTATCCACACACAGACAAGTACTTTCTCAGGGCTTAAGATCTTGAAAGCAGACACAAACAGTAGACTTCCCTTTCAGTGAGATTCCCTCCCTGCCTGACAGATTAACAAGTTACCCCAACTATCCTTTCCCCTGAACTCTCCTTTCTTTCAGTCCAGCAGGTGAGATGGTCTACTGATCTGTATTTGCAGGTGTAATGCAATGAGAAGGGGAAATGAACCTTCATTTCAAAACAAGAAACAAGAGTTGTGCTACCAGGAACCATTTAGTTGAGTTCAAAACTGACACAAATTAACTTCAGAATACTTATAGAACGGTATCTCAAGTTCCTTCATGTTCTAAAATTCTGAGATACTTAATGTCAACTGTATATCATATTATATAAAAGGGGTAATGAGAGATCAAATAAATAACTTATTAAAATGTAAACAAAGTTGTTTCCCTAAGAAGAAAAGCTTGGTTCCTGAAGTTAATGAAGTTACTGAACTACAAAAGGAATGAAAGAACATCTGGGTTGAGGTATCTGAAGTAAATGTGTTATAACTTAAAATAGGTAGTATTTTTCTCTGTATGTGGTACACAAATGACTAGTGTGTAGAATCGGTATAAATGAGGAAGAGCTGAGTATCTTGGGTCATCAAAGACTATGGTGCCTTCAAGATGCTTCTAACCTGGTGAGAACACCCCAATGTGCTGTGATTAAATTTAAAGTCCCCCAGAATACCAATATGGGTGACTATGGAGAATTGGTAGTGTAAGGCTGTGGTCCCCAACCCCCAGACCGGCACCAGTGGCCTATTAGGAGCTGGGATGCACAGCACGAAGCAAGTGACTGGCAAGGGAAGCTTTGTCTGTGTTTACAGCCGCTCCCCATCACTTGCATCGCAGCCTGAGCTCCGCCTCCTATCAGATCAGCGTTAGCATTAAGATTCTCGCAGGAGAGCGAACCCTACCGTAAATTGTGCATGCAAGGAATTTAGATGCACACTCCTTAGGAGAATCTAATGCCTAAAGATCTGAGGTGGAGCTGAGGCAGTGATGGGTAGTGGCTGCAAATACAGACTATCATTAGCAGAGAGGTTTGACTGCGCAGAGACCATAATAAATCAATTGCTTGCAGACTCATATCAAAACCTTATCAGTGAGTGGCAAGTGACAATGTAATAATAATAGAAATAAAATGCACAATAAATGTAATGTGTTTGAATCATCCTGAAACAACATTTCCCCCCACAACCCCCGGCTGTGGAAAAACTGTGTTCCATGAAACTGGTCCCTGGTGCCAAAAAAGGTTGGGGGCTGCTGCTGTAAGGGATAGGAATAAGAATGTTTATCCCATGTCCATACCAGACTGGAGTCATTCATTCCCAACTCCTCTCAGCATTTTTTGCCCTAAAATGACATAGTTGGTGAATAACAGAACTCATCTTTTAATTTCTAACTTGATGTTAGATGCCACACAACAGGTCTATCAGTTTTACTATGTGCATTAATAATTTTAGCCTTCTATTTGATTCTGTGTACAATTTTGAGACCTACAATGCTGATGTCTTAAAAATGTCATAGAGTATATGCTTTTATCTTCAACCATCAATTCATTCACTCTTATTTTATTTATTCAACAAATATTTAACTGCATACCTAACCACACCAGGTAGTAAAATCCAAAGAAAAAAAGGCCCTGCTCTTAATGAACTTTATAGCTTAGTGAGGCAACAAAGGGGAAACAATCACAGCTGAAGGTGGTCACTGCCACAATAAAGGTGACACAAGAGGGCTTCATATAAACAATTCCAAGAACAATGCTAAAAGAAGGCACGAAAAAGCTCCCAAAAGTAACCTTAGAGGCAAATTGTATTTTAACAAGTGGAGAATAAAAAGGGCTTCATGAATACGTGAGAAAATAACGCATAAGTCAAAGAATTGTAAGGAGCTTGTTATTATTGTAGCTTAAAGCATGAAAGGTTAGAGAAATTAGGGGGGGAAAAGTATATTGAGACTGCAGTTTGGGACTGTACTGGGTAATAACAATACTAAAGTGAATGAGATGGAGCTCCTGTTCCTGAGAAGCTTATAGTCTAAAGGAGGAAAAAGATCCTCAAATAGTTCATTTCAATAAGGTTGGTGTCATAATGGAAGAACACACAGGAAAATGTGGCTGGGCAGGCACAAAGAAGGGACTTATACAGGACAAAAAGATCTTAAAATTTTGTCCTATAGGCAAAAAAGAGTCACTGAAAAATTTTGAAATGGGTAGTAATCATAATAGCAGCAGTATGGATGATGGATTGGAAGGTATCAAGACTAAAGCAGTAGGAGATTCCTGCCAAAGCTCAGGAAATGTGATGAGCCTCAATTAGGAAACCCTCCTATGGCAATTATACAATTTTTTTTTTCCAAGCCAGGTAAATGGAGATTCTTTCAAATCATTAAAAGAAGAAAAGGTAAAATCTAGAGTGATATTTCCTGAAATTCCTTCTATTTAAGGGCTTAGCAAGAAATTATGTAAAAGAGATTTTAAGCCTTCCTTGAAAAAAGTCAATAATAACATGAATTTACAATTTAGCACCGATAACCTTTAGTCCAATAATAGGCATATAAGTGAGGAAATTGTGGAATATCAATACGATGGAATATTATATATATATTAAAAATGACAGACTATAAAAACCTGAGAAACAAAATATGAATAAACAGAATAGAAAATTTTATGTACAGTATGATATTCTATAGTATAGTATGTAGTATATGCTGACAGACTAAAAGAAAAAAATGAAAGTTAAAATAATTTTCTATTATTTTTATTCCATTTTTTACAATAATTGAATAAAATGAAATGAAAGAACCAACACAAAAATAATGGTTATTGTATTCAATGGGCCTGGTCCAGCTGAGTTACACCCAATTTTTGGTTCTTGGTTTCCAAGAATGGTTTTTACAAATGGTCCTGCTATCTAGCTCCACCATTATTAAAATACAAAACAACCAATACTTTGGCTTAAGAGGGATCCTTAAAATTCCTATCATGAACAGCTGTCCCCTTCCTAACTGATACAAGGTAAGAGCAAACTTAACAAGCTAAAGGGACTCAAAGTCAAAGAACACAGAGGAAACAAATCACACAAATAATTTTTGCATGTGTGTTTCTCTGGAATGCTTCAGAGAAAAGAAGCTCTAGAAAATGGTTCTACCACCAAAGGGCTTTTTAAAAGCCATTTTAAAACAATTTGGTCAATAAACATGTCACTTATTGAGCATATGACGAGCCAAGCACTTTACTCTGAAGACACAAAAGAAAACATACCTCCTGCCCTCAAGGAGCTGGCAGTCTAAAAGGAGAGAAAGAATGGTTACAAATAATTGCAACAGAGTATGGTGAGTCCTCTAACAGAGGTATGTATAAGACACTCTGATAAGCAAAGAAGAGAGGTAGAATGAGGTAGGATAAACTTCTCAAGGGAGTTGGGTCTTAAATGAGACACAGGAAAGGAAAGAAGACTTCAATAGCACATCCAAGGAAGTGTGCAATAAGGCAAATGTGGGTAATTTTCAGAGAGTGAAGGGAAGAGCAAAAAGAAATGAGATTAAAGGAGAAGGCAGGGAACAAATTACAAAGGACCCTACATTCATACTAGAGAATCTGACTATTACTGAATTCTATCAAATTGAAACTGCCATCAATTACAAGATGCACCAATACTACAGGAGAAAGAAAAAACTTTATACTTGGGTCTTAACATAAGTTTAATAGAACAGAATACTCTTGCATAAAGCTACACTACAAGGGGCTATACTCTCAGTATAAGATTAAAGAAATAAACTACGGCAGGGCGCGGTGGCTCACGCCTGTAATCCTAGCTCTCTGGGAGGCCGAGGCGGGCGGATTGTTTGAGCTCAGGAGTTCGAAACCAGCCTGAGCAAGAGCGAGACCCCGTCTCTACTAAAAATAGAAAGAAATTAATCGGACAACTAAAAATATATAGAAAAAATTAGCCGGGCATGGTGGCGCATGCCTGTAGTCCCAGCTACTCGGGAGGCTGAGGCAAGAGGATCGCTCAAGCCCAGGAGTTTGAGGTTGCTGTGAGCTAGGCTGATGCCACGGCACTCTAGCCCGGGCAACACAGTGAGACTCTGTCTCAAAAAAAAGAAATAAACTAGCATGCAGAAAAGAACTTTATATACTTCTTAACTTGCTCTTAGGTAGAAGGGGAGAAAAAAATCTCCTTCTGGGATTTAAATCCCAAGCAGGTCAATAGCCTGAATAAAGCTAATACTGTGGTTCAAAAACAAACAAATAAAACAAAACAAACAAGCAAAGACTAAAGTGGTCTCAGGTGGGCAGTGTCCTCCAATGCGTGGCAGAAACAAATGCAAAGTTCTCTTTAGAAGAACAAGATTTTGGTCCTGCACAACAGCAATTTAAGATGCAGTCTCATTTCAAAGATGAAAAAGGTGGATCTAAGAATCAATGAAAAAGTCTATGTTATAGTCAGTCTGAAATCTGATGATGTTTCAAAATTACTTGAGGAAATTTTAAAAAATACACACCACCAGGCTGTACACCAAGAGATTCTCAGATGGGCAGGTACACTTAAGGTAGGCCAGAAGTTGAGCCCTGGAATCTCTATTTTAATAAGCTACCCAATATTTTTTTTATACACCAGACAAGACACCAAGACATTAGTATCTGTCTGCAGAATCAGCTGAAAACTCCTACTGTAGACAATAAAGAACAGTATGATTTTAATCAAGAGCATAATTTGATTAGACTGACTATTTAGGAAAACTAATCCAGTGCAGACTAACTTTGTGGAGAGAAGATAGATTAGAAGAGCTAAGGATGAGAAATAAGAGGGAAGTAAATATAACAGAAGATTACTGAAATAATTTTAAGGCTAGAAATGGTGATCATTTAAACAGCAACAGTGGGAGGAAAACAGAGTATTAAGGAGACAGAATTAGACAGAATTTTATAAAAGCTAGATGAAGGTAGAGGAGTAGGATCTAATTCTGAAAAATTTCAGAAGTCTCATCTCTATTCCTAGGCATTAGGGCCACTGGGCCTTTAAAAGTAAATCTCATTTGGGTATGGAAATCTACCACCTTTTAGCTGTGTAATAAAGTGTAAGTGCTATACAAAATCCTATACTACATAAACATCAAATGTTACAAATGCTACTAAAACTCCAAATGATCTCCAAGTTCAGATGCAAACATAGAGAGATTTTATTCTTTAATGTTTAACATTTCTATTCATCAGTGGGTATGATCTGAAAAATTAAAATCTCTTTGGGCAAAAGATTTTCACTGGTTGATCAACTTAAAATTATAAACAGAAAACAATAAATTAACAAACTTACGCTGAATATGAATGAACTGTTTTGGCTGTTTAAACTCTCCTTTGTACAAGCGATTGTAATAGTTGACGTTGCTCTCTGCCTCAGGAACAGGAATGACCATGCTCTCTTTTTTTTCTCTAAACACTTGCTGTGCTGAAATAGCTCGCTGTAAATGATGTTCCTGGAAAATGTAAAGTAGGCAACATAAGTTGTTTTAATAATATTAATCAATGCATAATTCTATTTAAAAGTAATACTTTGTTTAATCATTACAAAGTGCTTTTAGAATCAATTATAAATAGTTTCTTCGCTGAAGACCTATAGAAATACTGCCATCACTCTCCATTAATACTCGTGGCTCATACTGATATCACCTTAGATTATTACAATTTTCATCAGTGGAATTTCAAAAGTAAGTATATACATACTCACAAACTAGAATTTAAAATTTCAATTACAAGAAAATTGATCCCTTGTTTGCTAAATTAATCGAGGTGTTTGCCATTACCAGATTAAGGAAAAACATGCAAACTATAGGAAATGAATTGTATCACAAATTTTAAGTATCTCTGCATTTATATACTTAAAACTTAGTAAAAAATTCTGAATAACTCAAAAAAAGATAAGATTATGTCCAACAAATTATATTACTATCAAGGCAGAAGCTATTTTTTAATAAAGGTTAAAAGTTCCCATAAAATACATCCAGGTTCTAATCACTTTTCATTATTTTCATGACTTATTGCAATAGCCTCCTAATGTTGTCCCTTGCCTCACAATGGCCCATTCCCAACAACAGAGCTTTAACTTTTGGAAGGTAAATTAGGTCATGTCACTATCCCAAAGGATCCACATCATATTCAGAGCAAAGGTTAAAATCACTTAATGAACTATGAGACCCTGTATCGTTCTGACCTCATCTACCTCTCCCATCCTTTACTCTAGCCACACTGCTTCTCCTTGCTGTTCCTAAATATCCAAATGGCCTTCTTTCTAAAGTCTCATTATAGCAGAGGGGCCTTCCATGACTTCCTTATCTAAAAGAGTACTCATCCTCCAGCACTCCTTCCCTGCTTTATTTTTCTCCATACTACTTTGCAACATCTGATCATCTGATGTACTGAAGACCTCATTTTTTATTCTCTTCCCCCAAGCATAAAGTAAGCTCTAAGAGAGCAAAGATTTTTGCTTCTTTTAATTTTGGTGCTTATTACAATGGCCAACACATAGAAGCTGCTTAATACTTATTAACTGAATAAATGAATACAATCTTTACTGGATTCCTACTATATGTGAGGCCACGCAATGTACCTACACATAAAGAAACTTAGGCATAAAGACATTTGGTAAGTTGTTCAAGGTCAAACAGCTCTAAGTGACAAAACAGAGATATGAATCCAGAATATATGTATGCAAAGCCAAAATTCTTAATTCTATAATATTATACCAAGATTTTCTTGAAGTTCTACAGAGTCTAAGAAATTAGAAGATCTTAATTTCATTCAAGCCTTTAGGGGATGTGGAAAGTTACTATGCAAAAAGAATCAGTGCAATGATCCAAAAAGAAATGTTTTCATGCAGCAGTATATAAATAAAATTAAACTGAAGGTCTACTGCATGCAGGAGCACACAGATTAGTTTGGTTAAAAGCAACACTTTAAAAGGAAGGTAGGATGATGGAAGAGGATACATACCAAATAACGATGACAAAAGAATTATATTAATTTCATGACCTTCTGCCATTCATTATTAGTAAATCAAGCAGAGAGGTACAGGATATAAAAACAAAAGAGAAAGAAAAGAAACACAATATGAGGAAGGGGGAAAACAAGCTTCTACACTATAGACAAGTGAACAGTAAATCGGGACAGCTACTTACTCTCACAAACAGCATCAAGTTTCATCAGATCCAAGCAAGTCATACCTGCTTACCCCCAAATAATCATCTATACTACATCACAGTCAGCATCTCTGTAGCATTTTGTCAGACTAATTTAAATCAAGAAAGCACAAGCATATTCAAGAAAAATGCCTTAAAATTTAAATGGAAGAATAGTTTAGGAATAACTAAGTAAAGTTTTTTTAAAAAGCATAAAATGTAGCATGAGAAGAAAGAGGGACTTGCCTACCAAAAATTACAAAAATTTATAAAGCCAAAGTAATAAAAAAGTATATCAGAAGAACAAATAGTTTATACTTATGTATTTTAAAAACACTATATAAAAATTACTATTGTATAACGAGCACTTTAAAAATCTTAATTTATTTAAACCTCATAACAACCTTGTGTGTTATGTAGCATTATTTCCATTTTACAAATGAAGACACTGAGGTACAGAGAGGTTAAGTGACTTACCCAAGATCATTTAGCTAATAAATAGTGGAGCCAAAATTGAAGCTCTTAACAAATAAACTATGCTGCCTCTCATAAATCAATGTAACAAAAGAGCTCTAAGACAGATCCATGTATGAATAGGAACTTAAGACAGGATAAAGATAGTACCACACAATGGACAAAGGCCAAACTGCTCAAGACATAAAGAAAAATCAAACGAAATGCAGCCTTATGCCCACATACAAATGGAAGTTCCAAGTAAATTACAGGCATAGCTAACTTTATTGTGCTTCACTGTGTGTGTGTGTGTGTGTGTGTGTGTGTGTGTGTGTGTTTGTGTTTAGAGTCAGGGCCTCATTCTGTTGCCCAGGATCAAGCGCAGTGGTGCGATCATAGCTTGTGGCAACCTCAAACTCTTTGGCTCAAGCAATCCTCTTCCCTCAGCCTCTCAAGTAGCTGAAACCATAGGCGTGCGTCACCATACCCAGTTAATTGTTTTAATTTTTTTTTGTAGGGATGGGATCTCTACATGTTGCCCAGGCTGGTCTCATACTCCTGGCCTCTGATTCTCTTGCTTTAGCCTCCCAAAGTTCTGGGATTACAGGCATGAGCCACCCCGCCCAGACCTGCTTCGCTTTATTGAACTTTATAGATACTGCGTATTTTTAAAAATTGAAGGTTTGTGGCAATCATATGTTGAGCAAATCTATCAGTGCCATTTTTCCAACAGGATATGCTCACTTCATATCTTTGTGTCATGTTTTGGTAATCCTCCCAATATTTCAAACTTTTCCATTATCATTATTATTATTATATCTGTTACGGTGATCTATGACCTTTTATGTTACTACTGTTATCATTACATAGGCCACGAATTGTGCCAAACTTAATTGATAAATGTTATGTGTGTTCTGACTGCTCCACCAACCAGCCATTCCCCATATCTCTCCATCTCCTCTGGAATCCCTATTCCTTGAGACACAACGATATTGAAACCAGGGCAATTAATAACCCTACAATGGTCTCTAAGTGTTCAAGTGAAAGGAACATCTCTCACTTTCAATCAAAAGCTAGAAATGATTAAGCTTAGTGAGGAAGGAAGCTGAGACAGGTTGAAAGCTATGTCTGTTGCACCAAACAGCCAAGTTTCCTTCAGTTCTTGAAGGAAATCGAAAGTGCTATACCAGTGAACACACGAAACAGTAAGAAAGTGATACAGCCTTATTGCTGATATGGAGAAAAGTTTTAGTAGTCTGGATAGAAGATCAAACCAGCCACAACATTCCCTTAAGTCAAAGCCTGATCCAGGGCAAGGCCCTAACTCTCTTTAACGTTGAGAAAGGTGAAGAAGCTGAAGAAGAAAAGTTAGAAGCTAGCGAAATTGGTTCATGAGATTGAAGAAGCTGTCTCCATAAAATAAAAGTGAAAGGTGAAGCAGCAAGTGCTGATGGAGAAGCTGCCGCAAGTTATCCAGAAGATTTAGCTAAGATAAGTGATGATGATGGCTGCCCTAAACAACAGATTTTCAATGTAGACAAAACAGCCTTATGTTGAAAGAAGATGCCATCTAGCACTTTCATAGGTAGAGAGAAGTCAATGCCTGGCTTCAAAGCTTCAAAGGACAGGCTGACTCTCTTATTAGGGGCTAAAGCAGCTGGTAACTTTACGTTGAAGCCAAGACTCTTTACCATTCCCCAAATCCTAGGGCCATTAAGAATTATGCTAAATCTACTCTGCCTGTGCTCTACACATGGAAGAACAAAGCCTGGATGACAGCACATATGTTCACAGCATGGTTTAATGAATATTTTAAGCCAACTTTTGAGACCTACTGCTCAGAAGAGATTCCTTTCAAATTATTACTGTTTATTGACAATGTACCTGGTCACTCAAGAGCTCTGATGGAGATATATAAAGAGATTAATGTTGTTTTTATGACTGCTAACACATCCATTCTGCCATTCATTGATCAAGGAGAAATTCCAACTTTCAAGTCTTTAAGAAATATATTTTGTAAGGCTATAGCTGCCATAGATAGGGATTCCTCTGATAGATCTGGGTAAAGTAAACTGAAAACTTTCTGGAGAGGATTCATCATTCTAGCTGCCACTAAGAACATTCATGATTCATGGGAGGAGATCAAAACGTCAACATTAACAGGAGTTTGGAAGAATTTGATTCCACTCCTCATGGATGACTTTGAGGTCTTCAAGACTTCAGTAGAGGAAGTAACTGCAGATGTAGTGGAAACAGCAAAAGCACTAGAATTAGAAGTGGAGTCAATTGCTGCAATTTCCTAAAACTTGAACAGATGAGTTCTTTCTTATAGATGAACAGATGAGTTGTTTCTTGAGATGGAATCTACTGCTGGTGAAAATGCTGTAAACAATGTTGAGATGACAACAAAGGATTTAGAATTTTACATAAACTTAATTGATAAAGCAGCATCAGGGTTTGAGAGGACTGACTCCAATTTTGAAAGAAGTTCTACTGTGGGAGAATGCTACCAAACAGCATTGCATGCTACGGATACATCTTTGAACAGAAGAGTCAACTGATGCAGCAAACTTCACTGCTGTCTTATTTTAAGAAACTGCCACAGCCATCCTAACCTTCAGCAATCACCACCCTGATCAGTCAGCAGCCATCAACACCAAGGCAAGACCTCCATCAGTAAAAAGATTACAACTGGCTGAAGGCTCAGATGATCTTTAGTAATTTTTAGCAACAAAGTTTTTTTTAACTGAATATGCAAAACGAGAGTATTTTTTAATTAAGGTATGTACATTTTTTAGACATAGTGCTGTTACACACTTAATAGACTATAGTATAGTGTAAACATAACTTTTATATGTACTAGGAAACCAAAAAATTCATGTGACTTGCTTTATTGCAATATTTGCTTTGTTGTGGTAGCCTGGAACCAAATCCACAGTATCTCCAAGGTATGTCTGTATATATCTAACCATGTAAGACAAAACTGTAAAGTTAACAGAAGAAAACAAAGGAAAATATCTTTCTGTTATAAGAGCAGAAAAGAACTTCTTAAAATTTCAAAAGCGCAAACAATAAGGCAAAAAATTGATGACATTTATTGTATTAAAAGACTTTTGTTCAACGAAGGACACCATGGACAAAGTTAATATATTTATTACAAAATGGCAGAAATTATGTTTAATGTCTAAAACCTATAGTGATTATTACCTAGTATAAAAAAACTCCTGCAAATCAACAAGGATAGCAACCCCAAAAGAAAAAAGAAAAAAACATAAACAAGCAATTTATAGACAAGAAAACCCCAAAAAACTAACAAGCACATGAAGAGATGCTCAAATTCTTTAGTAATCAGAGAAGTGCAAATTAAAATGAGATAATTTATACCTCTTAGGCTGGCAAAAATCAGAAGTTAAAGTAATGCCAAGTGTTGGCAAGGATGTGAGGACACAAATTCCCGCACACATGACTGTGAAAGCAGACTATTGCTACCATTCTAAAGAGCAATGTGACAATACTTATTCAAATTAAATCTGCATACTCTATGACCTGGCAATTCCTGTCTTGAATATACAATCCCAAGAAAATCTCACACAGGTTTATAAGTAGACATATTCACTGAAATGGTATCTATTGTGGAAGGAAGTTTGAAGCAATGTGGGTATCTATGACTGGGAAAGTAAAGAAGTAAACTGTGGTAGATGCTCACCATGAATAGTACATAGCAGTTGGTATCAACAGTCCAGATGTACATACAATATGATGGATCTTAAAAGCTGTGTTAAAGTGAAGAAAACTCATAAGAAACAGAGTCAGATATAACATGTAATTTACATAAATTAAAAATAAATGCATATAAAACAGTACACATTTTGCAAGAAGAGACACATTAAACACATTAGTTGGCTACCTGAGTGGGTAGAGAAGAGAATGGGAGTGGAAAGAGGGATAGAATAGAACAAATAAATGAAACCAGACAAGGGTCTTACGATTCCCTTTAAAATTGGGCTAGTTATAGTGTTAAAATTGGGGACTATAGTGTCAGAGATGAAACGAGATTAGCCACATGTTAATAAATGTAGAATATGAATACATGGGGGCTTGTTATATTATTTTCTCTACTTTTGTTTATGTTAGACAATTGAATAATAAAAATTAAAATACTGAGACAAGGGGAGGAGAGGAAAAGGGAAGGCCCTATAAAGACAAATGATAACAATGTACCATAAAACTGAGGCATATGAATAACTCTCTGCAAACTGAGTTTCCTACTTAAAAAAATAAAAACATCTCTATACAGTAACATTATATATTATAGAGTTTCCAAAGCATATTGAATTTAAAACTGAACAAGGATTGTTTACACATACACTCAATGTACCTCCAAAAACCACAGATCAGAAACACAACTCACTCATCAGTGGAAGCTTATAAATACCGGTAATGATTTTATAAATGTAAAATGACAAAAGATGGGAAGTAACCTAACAGGTTATTTAATCCCATGTTTTTCAAACTGCAAGTCACCACCCACTAATAAATCACAGTTAGCTATTTCTAAAATTAACAAAAAAAAAACCATAAAAAATTTCAGAAAGCACTGAAAGCAGAAAGGATAAATATTGTTTTACAAACATTTATTTCAGTCATATATGTGTGTAAAGTGTATCCTTTATTGTTGGTCACAGTGAAAACTTTTAAAAACTCTAATATATTCAAACTCCTCATTTGATGTGTGTTAATAAGATTTCACTGCCTGTAACAAAATTAAACAAATGGAGCCTTGAAGAGATTCGTAAACTCTTTAAAATAGTAACAGGAATTGCTATTCCTCCTACCTGCCACTCTCCACAAAATCCTGAACAATGAATCCCCTACTTCTCCTAGGTATACTGGCCTTCAAGTATACATTAAAATGTCACTTCTTTAGCAAACCTGACCATCCTAAGTAAAAAAAATTCCTTTTATCTGTTCTCAGAACCATATACCTTTCCAAGGTAAAGCTTCTCAGACTTGTAGGTTTATATTTGTTTTTGTAATCATGTGATTGATGCCTTCTTCCTCCACTGGAGTTCCAGGCAACCCTTGTCTGTTTTGCATCCACCACCCTATCCCGAATTCCTGGAACACAGTAAGCTCACAGTGTTTCTACATTATACTAGAGTAAAGAAAAGCAGGTTGCCCATCATCATCTATAGCTGCGGTCCCCAACCCCTGGGCCGCAGACCAGTACTGGTCCATGGCCTGTTAGGAAGCTGGCTGCACAGCAGGAGGTGAGCGGTGGATGGGCAAGCAAAGCTTCATCTGTATTTATAGCCGCTCCCCATCACTGGCATCACTGCACAAGCTCACCTCCTGTCAGATCAGCGGTGGCATTAGATTCTCACAGGAGGGGGAACCCTATTGTAAACTGCAATGCCAGCGATCTAGGTTGTGTGCTCCTTATGCAAATATAGATTATTGTTAGCAGAGAGGTTTGACTGCACAATAAATGTAATGTGCTTGAATCATCCTGAAATCATTCCCACTGTGGCTCCCAGTCCGTGGAAAAACTGTCTTCCATGAAACTGGTCCCTGGTGCCAAAAAGGTTGGGGACCACTGATCTATAAGATAAAGCCTCATTTTTTAAACTTGACAAACATGTCTCTTCTCAACTAGTCCAACCTATCATTTTAGCACCATACCTCTCTCAGGCATCCTTCTCTTGAATTACAACAAACTTCTTGCTATTGCCATATAATGGCATACTTTTTCATGCTTTTAACTCTTAAAATATTGGTCCTCTTTTGAATACAACTTCTACTTCCTATTTCTGATTTTATACTTATCTTCCCACTATGTCTGTCAACCTCATGAAAACCTCCAGCTTCTCCACCTTTTCCATTTTCTTTAATGTATCAAATGTCCTCATTCTTTACCCAGGTTTAGTATATGGCTGATGTACCCCATCATCTCTCCACTGCCCTCAATTCCCATGTCAATTTCATTCTACTTTTATAGTGATCAGTTTAGCTCAACAAATAGTTCAGGCCCTTAAGCACCATGGAGGCTTTCTAAGTGGACATTTACAAACCTTCAAAAGAAATAAATATTTGGCCTCTCAACACACAGAAGTGCACTACAGTAAAAAAAAGAATGGCTGAATACGCTCCAATGCATAAATTAAAAATTATTTATCAGCAGTCATCCTTTCAACACATTTTGGAGCATCTATTAGACACCAGATATTATCCTGTCACTGAGAATTGTAACAGTGAATGAGGGACAGTCTCTGCCGTTAAGGAAGAGAGTTATGAAAGTATGCAATCATGTCTGAACTTGATAAACAAGCATGCCTCTTCTCAACTGGTCAAACCACTCTTCTTGGGAGAATAGGGAAAGATGCCAAGAAAAGTAAAATCTCAACTGACACTTTTAGGATCAATAGGGATTTAGGAAGGCAAAAGAGAAAAACAAATAATAATCCTAGAGAAAACAGCATGTCCAATATGGACAAAGGCCCAGAGATGCTCAAAAAAGGGCAAATATTAATAGTTAAGGAAAAAGCTTAGATTTGTGTTTTCTCCCTTTCAGTGCCAGGTAGAACTATGTTTTTTGTTACAGGGTAGGCTTCCAAGTTGGAACACCAGTTTTCCCACACAACTATTACTATAAATTTAGTTAGAATCTATTGGTAGTAAAAACTTTTGAGCTAAGAAATTGTGAGGATCGCACACATGACAACACACAAACAACATCAAGAAACTAGGAAGCCAGCCACTGAATGAGTAATTATTTAAGCCCATACTTTCCTATTACCTTGTTAATATCTCACCTTGCTGGTCCCAGAAAGTGACAAAATACCCAGTGTCATCTTGCAGTTATGTGATGTTTTACAGTTCTCAGAGTACATCCACAATCATGTGCTTATTAGCTCCTCACAATCTTGGGACACACGGGTAGACATTTACCCCGTTTTGTAAATGAGACTCAAGAAACAAGTGATTTGCTCTTACTTAAGGTATAATTATATAAGAATCAAATTTAAGGACTCCGATTCTCGGGTTCTTTGACTTTTCCACCCTTACTAGAGAAGAGTGTTTGTAAAAGTAAAGATGAAAAATCATGTTCTTGTAATGCTGATGATCTATAGACATGAATAACAAGAAGAAACTGAGCTAACTGGCAGCGTATCTTTGATATGAAGAGATTCTTTTGATATGTATTTCACTTTCCCCCAAGTATGAAACATTTTTAGGTATTGTCCAATTATCAAAATACATCTTTAATAGATGAGGGCTTAATATTAATTTTATAAATGAGAAAATTTAAAAACAGATCATAGATGACTCTCTTCTCATTAACAAAGCAGGCCAATGACAAATCTGCAGCCAGAGATTAAAGAGCCAGACCATTGATATCCTCCCCCATTGTAACTTACTGACCAAATTTAGCTCGAAAATAAATCTCACCTATCATTTCTGTCACCAGATTATGAGACAGTCTTTCAATCCCCCAAATCAGAAGAAAACAAAATGATATGGTTCCTTGAGGACTGTGCTTCATATAATAACGATATCCAGCTGGAAACATACAGAATCCTAGAAGCAGGTACCAGAGTTTTGGTTTGTCTTTTGTGGGGAGAGGGGTAGGCAAGGATAATGTCAATTCCTTGTTACATGCTGCATTATACTTTGGTGGGTCACTTGGTTGTTAAAAATAACTAAAAATCATGCTCTACTTGATTTTCTTTCCTTTAAAAAGGTATCCCTTTGATCCACACACTCTACTTACAGTATTCATCCAAAGAAAACAAATGGGCAACAATGATTATATAAAAATGTTCATCATGGCATTGTTTATAAGACTCCGCCCCACCAAAAAAAAAAAAAAAAGAGAGCCTAAATTGTCAATAAAATAGGGGATTACTTATATAAATCATGGTATATACGTAAGATCGAACTCTTTCTTAGAAAACAGTAAAAAAACATCATGTAGAGCTCTACTTACCTGAAAAACTTACTTGGATATTAAGTATAAAGTAAAATAACATGAGTCTAAATACATATGTATGTAGAGAAAAGAGCCTGAAAGAATAGAATATACCATAAGATGCTAACTATTTAGGTGATTCTTATTGCCTTCTGTGTGCCTTTTTTATCTTCTGAATTTTCTGTAGTAAATCTGTATTATTATTGTAAATTTTAAAAATGTTATAAAGGCTGGGTGTGGTGGCTCACACCTGTAATCCCAGTATTTTGGGAGGCCAAGATTGGAGGATCCCTTGAGCCCAGGAATTTGACATTGCAAGTGAACTATGATGATGTCACTGCACTCTAGTCCTGGCAACACAGCGAGACTCTGTCTCAAAAAAAGTTTTAAAAATAATACATTTTTGGCCAGGCATGGTGGCTCACGCCTGTAATCCTAGCAATTTGGGAGGCCGAGGTAGAGGGATTGCTTGAGCCCAGCAGTTCAAGACCAGCCTAAGCAACAAAGCAAGACCCCATCTCTATACAAAATAGAAAAATTACCCAAGTGTGGTGGTGCGCACCTGTAGTCCCAGCTACTCGGGCAGCTGACACAGGGAGGATCACTTGACCCCAGGAGTTTTGAGGTTGCAGTGAGCTATAATGATGCCACTGCATTCTAACCTGGCAACAGAGTGAGACCCTGTCTCATTAAAAAAAAAAGGGGGGGGGCATTTTAAATGAAGGCACTCTTCACTAAGAAAAACAAAATTCCTTCTTATGGCTACTTTGACATTCCAAAATATCCTTCTAAAACCTACTACAATTACACTTAGGCATTTTTTGCATGTTTTCATAAAGATATTACAAATTCTCTTTACTTTATATTTTCACTAGTAAAACAGGAAATTATATGGTAAACCATCAAAGCAGACTAAGGGAAAAAACCTAAATGAATAGGTTTACGTCTTTTAGTCATACACAATAAGCACCAAGAAAAATTTGTTTTTCCTTTTGCAGATGAGTAAACTAAGGTTCTACGGCCACACTGGTAGAAATTAACAAGGCTAAAATTTGAATCCTTACTTGTCTGGCTTGTTCCCATTTTACCAAACCTATGCTTTCAGAATCCGTCCATTGAATTAGACTACATACACAAACAAAGATCATTCACTGGTATTTAAAGAGTTCACATGCAAAACTTCCAACTAAAGATAGCTGACTGAATGTCTATATTAATTTACTCCACCTCCCTATTAAACTTAATAGTAAAGGACTAAAAAACTTACACAGCCACAATGACAAGAAAGAAATGAGGAGTCATCAGCACAAGGAGAGTGCAGCAAAATTCTGGGAAACTAAAATCAAAAGGAAGAGTGGAGAGGGTAAAAAACTGAGCACATTTGTCCCACAGAAAACCAAGATTGTGGGGACTTAGAAATGCTAGAAAGAGCCAGAATGAGAAAAGCCCTTCCTTGCCTATTCCTCAAAAGCCAATCTACACAGACAGAAGAGGATGCCACTGAACTAGGAATGTAGTGAACCACCCCAAATCTACAAAAATGAACAGAAGAAAATGTAATAAATGTATTCAATTATTTAAAAAGCAGAAGATAAGATTCAACTGTATCTCTGCTGATGAACTCCCCTCACTCTGGGACTAGAGAGGGAAGAAAACTTTAAAAAAAAAAATGCTCCGAACTTAAATAAAAGCAGCATCTGGGGATATAAAAAATCACCTTGAATCATAAACTCAAAAAATAAGAACACAAGGTTGGCAGTGGGGGAGGAGACTCAGAAATGTGAAGACTTGATTAAACTCAGGAAACGAAAACGAAAAAGGAAAAGGAAAAGAAAAAATTACCTCAGAGACGAAGACTAAAATTATTAGAAGTGTGATGAAAAATATACTAAAAAAAAAACCCAGTAAGTGTGCTGCATTAAGTTGGTCAAATAACCAGCTGAATGAAAATGAGATAAAAAGAGAAGTAAAATGAGTAAGAAAAAAGGTGGTAGGTAGAATGTAAAATAGGCAAGGAAGGAATGTCATTCATATAATCAGAGTCCCTAAAGAAAACAAAACAATGCAACAGAACAAATGTTTAAAACTATATTCCAAGAAAACCTGGGAATAAAAGATGAAATTATACACCAAAGAAGCCCATCAGGGAGCAAGACGGAGGCACAGTAAGCCCCAGACCTCATCTCCCCACGTACACGCTGACTTCAGAATACATAGTCCAAAAGCCTTAAGAAATCCAGAAACAAGTTCAGAAGTTGTAGTACTCCAGGCAAGCTCAGTCATATTGAAATGGGTAAGAAAAGCCATTTCAATCATGGTAGTCTTTCTGTGAAGCCAGCACACATCGGCACAATTGGGAACAAAAGCACAACTCATGGCTTCTCCCTCAGGAGAAGAGTGGAATGTATGTCAAATATACATTCTGCATTTAGGGGGTCTGCCTGAAGGACTGATAGACTTTGGATACCTGGGGTCCACTGAGAACTTTTGAGAGATCAGCAGCTTTTTGCAGCACTGTAGAAAGAAGCTGGCACAATTTGGTATGTTGAGGAAAAAGTGCCCCGTTAACAGCTTCTCCTTTTGGAAGGAAATGGATGAGTGGAACATGCACCCAACATTCCCACCATCTGGTGGAGTGCCCAAGGGACTGATTCTGCCTTGCCTGACTTTGAGTACTGACTCACACAACATACTGTGGATATCTGGGAGCTGCAGCGAATGAAAGAGCTCAGCATCTTGTTGCAGCAACAGAGAACCTGCAGTACCACAAAACAGATACCAAACGGAACAAGATTACAAGCACCTGAAAAAGAAAGCAAATCTCTCTAACCAGGAAAGCACACATGTACAAGAAAGATGCATCTCCAGAAAAAATTTGAGAGGCCCTCAGAATCTCTAGCTGGGCTGATTGGTGAAGGTGTTCCCACATAGAAAAAACTAGTTTGTAAAGACTGGGAGAGGTACCTGTTTTTTCAAGTGTACAAATCACAGCAAAAAAATAGGAAAACACACAAGGAAGCAGGGAAACATGGTCCAATAAAGGAAGAAAATAAATCTCCAGAAAACAATCCTAAACCAACAGGAATGCATGAATTATCTAACAAAGAATGCAAAATAATTGTCTTAAAGAAGATCAAGGCACCACAAGAGAACACCAACAGACAAGTAGATGAAATCAGGAATACCATGCACGTGCAAGATGACAATAACCAAAAAGACAGAAATTTTTTAAAAGATCCAATAGGATTTCTAAAGCTGAAGAATAAGTGAATTGGAAACTTCATTACAGAGGTTCAAGAGAAGATTTAATCAAGCAGAACAGAGAATCAGCAAACTCAAAGATCATTTGGTCATTTGAAATCGACTGAGTCAGAGGAACATAAAACAGAAAAGGATGAAGAAAAGTGAAGAAAGCATAAAGGACTTATGGGACATAATCAAGTGGATCAACATACACGTTATAGGAGTTTAAGAAGGAAGTTAGAGAGAGAAAAGGGCAGAGCTTATTTAAAGAAATAATGGCCAAAAACTTCCCAAATTTGATAAAGGAAATAGACATTCAAATTCAAGAAGCTGGAAGAACCTCAACTGTGATGAACTCAAAGATACCCACACTGAGATAAAAATTAAACTGTCAAATGTCAAAAACAAACTGAATCCTGAAAGCAAGAGAAAAACAACTAGTAATGTAAAAGGAGATCCTGTAAGATTATTGGATTTCTCCGAAGAAACATTACAGGTCCGAAAAGAGTAGGATAATATAGTCAAAGGGCTGAGAGAAAAAGCTGCCAAACGAGAGTAATATATCTGGCAAAATGTCCTTCAAAAATGAAAGACCTTCCCAGATAAATAAAAACTGAGGGAGTTCATCACAATTGAACCTGTCTTACAAAAAGTGCTAAAGGGAGTCCTTTAAGTTGAAACAAAAGGATGATAGACAACAAGAAAGCATACAAAAATATAAAGCTTAGGTAAAGGTAAATATATAGACAAACACAGAATCCTATAATACTGTAGCGATGGTGTGCAAATCATTTTTAATTCTGGTATACAACTAAAAGACAAACACATTTTAAAAAATAACTATAAAACCTTGTTAATCCTTACAAAGTATAAAAAAATATAATTTTGACATTCCTAACAAAGTGGTAGTATGGAGAAGTAGTTTTAGTATGACTGAAATTAAACTGTAAGTTTTTAGACTGTTACAACTGTAAGATGTTTTATGTAATCCCCATGATAATTACACAAGAAATACCTATAGAAGTTGTACAAAATTATTTTTAAAAATGAAAATATGTCAGTACACAAAAAAATAAATGAAACACAGAGAAAGGCAGCAAGAGAGGAAAAAGAGGAACAAGTCAACTACAAGACATACAAAAAACAAATAACAAAATGACAATACTAAATCTTTCCCTATCAGTAATCACTTTGAATGTAAATGGGATTAAACTTCCCAATCAAAAGACTTAAAGTAGATGAGATTAAAAAATAAAACCAAAAAAACTCCAACCACATGCCATCTTTAAGAGACTCACTTTAGACATAAGAGGATATATATAGGCTGAAATAAAAATATGGAAAAAGATATTTTATATAAGTAGTAACCAAAAGAAAGCAGGGATGTCCATACTTCTATCAGACAAAATAGACTTTAAGTCAAAAACCACCAAGAGACAAAGAAAGGCATTACATAATGACAAATCAGTTAGTTCACCAGAAAGCTATAACAATTACAAAGAGACATGCACCAAACACATCCAATTACACGAAGTAAATGTGGACAGAACTGAAGAGGCATAGACAGTAACACAATGATATTAATAGCAGATTTCAATACCACACTATCAATAATGATCAACCAGACAGAAGAAGAATGAAAACAGAGGACTTGAACATTATAGAACAACTGGATCTAACAGACATATACAGAATACTCCAACCAACACAGCAGAATATACATTCTTCTCAAGCGCAAATGGAACATTCTCTAGGATAGAACACATGTTAAGCCACCAAAAAGGTATTAATAAAAATTTAAGATTGAAATCATATCATGTATTTTTTCTGACCACACAATAGAATGAAAATAGAAATCAACAGTAAAAGAAAACTAGAAATTCACAAATATGTGAAAATTAAACAACACTCTTGAACAGCCAATAGGTCAAAGAAATCACAGGGAAATTAGAAAATGTCTTGAGGAAAATGAAAACAGAACATATCAAAACTTACAGATGCAGCAAAAGCAGTGCTAAGAGGATAGTTTATAGTGGTAAATGCCTACATAAACAAGAAAAAGAAATTCAAATCAACAACCTAACTATACACCTCAAGGAACTAGAACAGAAAGAACAAACTAAACACAAAGATGGACGGAAACAACAAAGATTAGAGTAGAAATAAATGAAATAGAAAAACAGGAGGAAAAAAAGGAACAAAACTAAGAGTTGGATTTTTCTTTGAAAAGATTAACAAAATTGATAAACCCTTGTCTGGACTAAGAAAAAAAAAAAGAAAAGACTTAAAAAGAATCAGAAAAGAAAGACACTACCATTGATGCCATGAAATAAAAAGGATCATAAGAGATTAGTATGAATAATTATATACCAACAAATTAGATAACCTAGAAAAATGGATAAATTTCAAGAAACATACAACTTACCAAGACTGAATCATGAAAAATAACAAATCTGAACAGACTTCTAACCAGTGAGGAGACTGATCAGTAATCAAAAACCTCCCAAAAAAGAAAAGCCCAAGACCATATGGCTTCACTGGAGAATTCTACTAAATATAAAGAATGAACACCAATCCTTCTAAAACTTTTCCAAAAAACTGAAGAGGAAAGAACACTTCAAACCTCATTTTATGAGACCAGCCTTACCCTGATACTAAAATCAAAGATACTGTAAGAAAACTACAGACTAATTACAGACTATTCCAGTGAATAGTGATGCAAAAATTCTCAAGAAAATACTAGTAAACCATATTCAACAACATATTAAAAGGATTATACACCATAACCAAGTAGGATACACTCTTGCAATGCAAGGTTGGTTTTACATACAAAAACCAATCACTGTAATACATTACATTAACAGAACAAAGGACAAAAATCACATGATAATCTCAATTGATGCAGAAAAAGCATTTGACAAAATTCAACAACTTTTCATGATAAAAACACTCAAAAAATAGGAATAGAAGGAAATTACCTCAACATAAATAATAAAAGGCCATATATGAAAAGCCCACAGCTAACATCACACTCAAAAAACTGAAAGTTTTCCTTCTGAGATCGGGAACAAGGCAAATGAGCTCACTCTCACCACCTCTATTCAGTATAGTACTGGAAAAAGAAATGCATCTAAATTTGAAAGGAAAAAATAAAATTATCTCTGTTCACAGACGGCATGTAGAAAACCCTAAAGATTTCACAAAAAAAAAAAAACCTGTCACAACTAATAAATGAATTCAGCAAAGATGCAGGGTATAAGATGAACACAAAAATCAATTGCCTTTTTTAAACACTAATAATGAATAATCTGAAAACAAAATTAAGAAAATCCTATTACAATAGCAACAAAAAGAATGAAATACTTAAGAATAAACTTAACCACAGAGGCAAAAGACTTGTACACTGAAAACTATAACTCATTGCTGAAAGAAATTAAAAATGACACAAATAAATAGAAAGTCAACCCATGTTCATGGGTTGGAAGACTTAATATTGTTAAAATGTCCACACTACCCAAAGCAATCTCAGATTCAGTGCAATCTCTATCAAAATCCCAATGGCATTTTTTGAAGATATACAAAAAAGTATTCTAATAGTTATATGGCATCTTGAATGTCTACAAATGGCCAAAACAATCTTAAGAAAGAAAATCAAAGCTGGAGGTCTCAAATTTCCTGATTCAAAGCATATTGCAAAGTAACAGCAATCTAACAGTATGGTACTGGCATAAAACACAGACATACATAGGCCAACAGAACAGACCAGAGAACCCAGAGATAAACCATCACATACATGGTCAAATGATCTTCAATAATGGTGCCGATGCTACACAATGAGGCAAGGATAGTTTCTTCAACAAATGGTGCTGGGAAAACTGAATGTCCACATGCAAAATAATAAAGTTCCCCAGAGTTAACTCAAAATGGATTAAAGACCTAAACATAAGGCCTGAAACTATAAAATTCCCAGGAGAAAACACAGGGAGAAAGATTCATGACAATGGATTTGACAACAATTTCTTGAATATGACAGCAAAAGCACAGGTAACAAAAGCAAAAACAGACAAATGAGACCACATCAAATTTTAAAACTTCTACAGAACAAAGGTAACAATCAACAGAGTGAATAGGCAACCTACAGCATTGGGAAAAAAAATTACAAACCATATATGTGACAAGGGGCTAATATCCACAATACATAAAGAACTAAAACTCAAGAAAAACAACAACAACAAAAAAAAACCCTCAATTGAAAAATGAGCAAAGGATCTGAATAGCCATTTCTCTAAAAAAGTTATATAATGGCCAACAAGCATACAAAAAGATGCTCAACATCACAACACGGGAAAATGCACAGGGAAATGCAAATCAAAACCTCAGTGAAATCTCACCTCCCACTATCAAACAAACAGAAAATTACCCATGTTGGCAAGGATGTGGACAAAGTAGCGCTCTTGTACACTGTTAGTAGGAAATGTAATATGGTGCAGCTGCTATGGAAAACAGTACAGAAGTTCCTCAAAAAATTAAAAATAGAACTACCATATGATCCAGCAACCTCACTTATAGGTATATGTCCAAAAAGAATTTGAAAACAGGATCTTAAAGAGATATGTGCACACTCATGTCCACGGCAGCATTATTCACATAGTCAAGATGTGGAAGCAACCCAAAGGTCCGTGGACTGATGAATGGATAAAGGAAATGTGGTATATGCATACCATGGAATATTATTCAGCCTTCAAAAAGAACGAAATCCTGTCTACAGGATCCTGAGTACAACATGGATGAATCTTGAGCGCATTATGGTAAGCAACATAAGTCATCCAAAAAAGACAAATACTGTACAATGCCATTGATGAGCGATCTAAAGTAATCAAACTCATAGAAACAAACAGAATGGTGGCTTTCAGGTCCTGGTGGGCGGTAATAGAGAGTTGTTATTCAATGATACAGAGTTTCAGCTTTGCAAGATGAAAAAGTTCTAGAGACCTGTTGTACAACAATGTACATATAGTTAACATCACTGTACTGTATATTTAAAAACGATTAAGATGGCAAATTTTGTTTTGTAGTGTGTGTTTTTTAGCCCC
>NW_012135858.1:5063267-5065387 GCF_000956105.1 Propithecus coquereli
ATACCTTGAAAGAAACAAACTACCAAAACTCACTCAGGAAGAAACAGATAACCTAACCTTGTACTTATTAAAGAAACTGAACTGTATTTTAAAACGTCACGAAGACTCCAAGGACAGATGGCTTCACTGGTGAACTTTACCAAATATTTAAACAATGCCAACTCTACACAAATTGTTCCAAAATACTGAAGAGGAAGGAATACTTTCCAACTCATTCTATGAGGCCAGTAAACCTAAAACCAAAAAAAGATACTAGGAGAAAAGAAAATTACAGATAAATAGCCCTTGTGAACAAAGATGCAATCACCTTATTTAGCAAAAATTTAGCAAACAGAATCTAACAATACAATAACAGGATAATACATGACCAAGTGGGGTTTATCCAATAATGCAGGATTGGCTTACATCCTAAATCACTGTAACTCACTATATTAATACATTTCTTTAAAAGAAAAACTGTACAATCACTTCCATAGATACAGAAAAAGCATTTAACAAAACCCAACTACCATTCCAAAAATTCTCAGAAAACCAGAAATAAAAGAGAATTTCTTCAATCTGATAAAGGGTATCTATAAAAAGCTACAACTAACATCACACTTAAGTGAAATACTAAATACTTTTCTCCTAAAACTATTAATTGGAACAAGGGATATCCGCTCTCAATACTTCTATTCAATGTGGTACTGGAGGTTCTAGTCAACGAAATCATCAGACAGAAGGAAGTAGGGGGACAGGCAAAAAGACAGAGTGAGCAAACATCCAGACTGGGAAACGAAGAAGTAAAACTGCCTTTATTTGCAAACCACATGATCCTCTATGCAGAAAATCCAATGGAATCCACCAAAAAAAAAAAAAAAAAAAAAAAGACTATTAGCATCACTGAGTTTAGCAATATTACAAGATACAAAGTCAATATACAAAAGAAGATCAATTGCACTTCTAAGTACTAGTTACAAACAATAGGACACTGAAGTGAAAACAGGATAGAGGTGATCTCTGAAAAGATGCCATTTCAATCTCCAGTGGTTTGAAATATAACAG
Organism: Propithecus coquereli; assembly: GCF_000956105.1. NCBI lineage: Eukaryota > Metazoa > Chordata > Mammalia > Primates > Indriidae > Propithecus > Propithecus coquereli. The sequence continues at coordinate 5,064,312 of NW_012135858.1, forward strand.
TGTACCAGTTCCTTTTAATTAGTACTGATACAATCTGCCACATATCCAACTCAGAACCATCTCATTCAGTTGCTATGCAGCCCTGAGGTCTTACAACCACAGTTTTGACCAGAAAAATCTTAATTCACTTAGGCAAGAGCAAAGTCAGGATTCTCAACTCTATCAACAGAATTTTAATTATGTGACCCACAATCCTTGTACTAAAACACCAGAATCTTCCTTTTCATTTAGCACATATTTTCAACCATATCAATACTGAATTAGACATAGTATTTTCCTATCCAAAAATCTGTGACAGATTTAAGTTTATAACCAGCCACACCTACAGTCTTTCATTTTCACAGCTGGCACTCAAAGAGAGTTTAGACTTTCTAAGAGTGCTGTCCAGTTCCTATTCAAAAAGCCCAGATAACCAGTATTTTAGAATTAAAGTCCAACAGCGGCTCTCAAACTTCTGTGTGCTTCAGAATCACCTGTAGGTCTTATTGCAACACATTGCTGAGCCCACCACTAGAATTTCTGACTCAGTACATCTGGGATGGAACCAAACAATCTGCATTTCTAACAAGCTTCGCTGGGATGATGCTGTGGGTTTGGAACTACTCTTTGAGATCCACTAGTTTAAGAACCACCAGCTTAAGGCAGTGCTACTCAGACTGTGATCCTCTGGAAGTACAGAGATTTAGAGTAAGCATTTAGAAACTTTTAAAGCAATTTGACAGAATAATTTTATTTGTTGAAACTAATGATTAAAAATTGTGGACCTGTTTTTTTAAAGACAGGGTCTCTCTTTTTTGCTCAAGCTGGTCTAGAACTCCTGGTCTCAAGCTATCCTCCTGCCTTGGCCTCCCAAAATGCTAGGATTATGGGTGTGAGCCATTGTGCCCGGTCCCGAACCTGTATTTTCTACATCTTTATTGAATTGTTTTAGTAATGTGTTTTCATTGTACTTGACAAACATATTAGTATACAGTGAATAAAATTAAAAAAAAAAAAAAAACCTGGCCTTTCACCCCAATTTGGAGAACGCTGGCCTAAAGAACATGCTATCTGCCATTTCTCTAGTATTCTAAATA
>NW_012135858.1:5065437-5066434 GCF_000956105.1 Propithecus coquereli
ACATTAAGCTTTCAATATGTAATCAATATTAAAACATATTGAGATATTTTACATTCTTTTTTCCATACCAAGTCTATGAAATTCAGTGTGTGTTTGCATGTACAAACCATTTCAATTTGGACTATTCATATTTTAAGTGCTCAATAGTCACAAGTGACTAGTGGTTACATATTGGACAGTATAGTCCATCTTCATCTTGGCTTCATTCAACCAAGAGATGATAACTTCCGCAAAATTATACACATCTTAAAGATGGGGAAAAGCTAGAAGACTAATATACAAATGTCTGTACACTAAAGTGAAAATAATGCAACTAAAAATGAGAGGAAGAGGGAAAAAGGAAAATAGAATAAGCTCATTGCTGTACAGCAGCAGCAGCTGTTTTATGGGAAGTTAAAATATGCCATTAAAAACTGACAAACCAGGTAATACACGATTAAGTAAAAAAACAGAGAACTAAAGGCACAAAAAAGAGGTATATATACAAAGGTAACCACAACAACAAAAATGCAAACCTTTCCAAATAACAAAAGTAATCCTTTTAAAGAGCAACATACTGTATAAAGAGAAAGAAACATAGCAAATACAATGTAATACATAAAATTATAAAATGTTATGAAAGAGTTAAGACCAAACATATTCAGTCATATCAATAAATGTAAATGGACTTAACTCACCTACTAAAACAAAGATTTTCAATTTGGCTTGTAACCCAAGGCTCAACTATATGCTGTATACAAGAAACATAAACCCCCAAAGTGAAAACAATGCAACTAAAAATGTGAGAAGAAGAGGGAAAAAGAAAAATAGAGTAAGCTCATTGTTGTCGTGAGCTTATTCAAAGTGGTTCAGAAAGGAAAAAATAAAAGGATGGACAAAAGTTTATCAGGTAAATGGAGACAATAAGAAATACAAGCAAATCCAAATACCAGACAAGTAGAATTCAAGCCAAAAAGCATTAAACAACATGACCATAAAAAGGAGGACATCTTAATGC
>NW_012135858.1:5070360-5073274 GCF_000956105.1 Propithecus coquereli
AATAGTCACATTATTAAGGTTTCTGTTTCCTCTGTAAAACTATACTTAAAGACATTTATCACCTAAACAGATAAGTGCCCATTTGCAATAAATTCCTTTTAGAATTTAGTAACAGGGTAAAGATTTTTCTCTCTTGAGAAACAGCTGTGTTAAACTTTAAATGAAACACTCTCAGTTTTTCTTCCTGTCTTAACTGCTTGTGAGGGGTCTGAAGAGCTGGGGGTGGATAGCTTTAATACACTGAGTAACTGGTATCTTAAACAGAAATGTAAAAGTGAAAGCAATCTTACTGTGTAGAAATATTTTATCATAAGCTTTATAATTCTAGAATATTTGATTTATAAATCAACTTTTGGAAAACTCAGTTATAAAGCAATAAATGTTTCCTTTTTTGTTCCCGTATCTAATTGTTGGGTTTTTTTAAATCTTGTTCTAAATCAAGAATTTCCTTGTGCTGATTAAGACTATGATACCAAGACCAACACTAATTTAAAAAGGTGATACTAACATTAATGCAGCTAACTCTTAAATATGCACCCAAGAATGGAAATGAACAGTACGGTAGAGAAAATGCAAAACAGTAGGCAAATAAATTATTGATATTTGGCTTTAAAAAGCATTATTTAATATTCAGTTGTTTCACCTATTGATTTACAAAGTCATTTCTAAAATTATTGTGCATGCCTTGAATACTAAGAGTGGACAGATAACCCATACAGATAATTACAAGATACCTATACATGGAAATAACTAAAAATTAGATCACTGGTTGTGAAAAAGACAGATTAAGAACATTAAAAAAGTTATGGCTAGCAAACTGACTCATTCACCAGGGAAATAACATAAAAAGAAAATAAGAATCTCTTATCCATAAGAAATTATTTGTGTCAGGTTAGAGAATGTTATAAATACATCTGAAAAATGCCTCAGACGCAATTGTTCCTGAACTACCAAATCTGAAACGGGCAAAGCCAAAACACTTTACTGTCGTAAGTAAATCATTATGAAGCAGTCATCAAGGGGCAGAACACTCTGCATTTATCAATATTATCTGTTAAAATTTTTAAAAATCATCCTGTATCTCCTAAATTCTATTTGAGAATTTCACAGAAATGTGTCAAAGGCCTCAGGTATGGTAAAGCAGAAAAAAGATTGAGTACTGCTGCTCTTGACCAGAGTTCCTCAAATTCAAACATGCATTTGAACACGTTAGGGATCTTTTTAAAAATTCGCATTTTGATTCCAGAGGTCTAGGATGGGGCCTGAGGTTCAGCATTTTAACAAGCTTCCAGGTAATGCCAAACTTGCAGACCAAACTTTGAATAGCAAGGTTCTCTTTATGGTAGAACCACTCTGGAAAACAGTTTGACAGTTTTTTAAAAAGCTAAACCTTTTAAATGCAACTACCGTATGATCAAGCCATTTCGCTCTCAGCTATTTATTGACCCCAAACAAAGCAAAGCAGATATCTACATACAAATGTTGACAGCAGCTTTATTTGTAACAACCAAGCCAAAAATCACTCAACAGGTAAATGGATAAACTGTGATTATAGACATAAATGGAATAATATTCAGCAATGAAAAGGAAATGAACTATTGACACATGCTACAAGATGTATGAATCTCAAAAAAAAAAATTACGCTGAGTGAAAGAAGCCAAGGCAAAAAAGAGTATATACCAAAGTATATCCCACTTATATAAAATTCTAGAAAATTCAAACCATTGATCTACAATGACAGAAAGCAGATCAGTGTTTGCCTGAAGACCAAGGGTGGGTGATGAGATGTGTTTTTATCTGTAGTAACGGTTTCACAGGTGTACGCAAATATCAATAAATCAAATTGCACACTTTAAATATGTGCAGTCTATGCGTCAATCATACCTCAATAAATTTATTTTTTAAAGATATCTTTCAAATACAAAATTCTGCCTAAAATAAATGTCATTATATATAACATAAGTTCTAATTCTTTGAAAAATCCACGTAGTACACAACAGTATGCCTATACTAAGAGTAAGAGCCTCCTCTTTTGGAGGACTGAAGGTGGTAGGCGATTCAGAGTCTTTTAGGATCTTTCTTAGTTCCAAGTAACCACAGAACATGTACTGTAAACCAAAGGGTCCCCAGCCTATAGTGAGTTCTATAATTATTTTATTATATATTACAATGTAATAATAATAGAAATAGTGTATAATAAATGTAATGAGCTTGAATCATCCTGAAACCATCCCCTCCCTCCCCCATCTGTGGAAAAATTATCTTCAATGAAAACAATCCCTGGTGCCAAAATGGTTGGGGACCACTGCTGTAGAGTGAGTAAGAAAGCCAGTGGTGACCCAGGTGACAGAATGCTACTTACCAAAAAAATCTGTACAGTAAAACTGGAATTTTGATAGCTATAGCTATAAATATTTTATTGCAAAATACAAAATAGCAGTAAATACCTTCTGACGTGTCCATCCCATTACCAACTCTCTAAACTACCATTCTTTCCCACATGAGTGTGCTGGTAAATCACCTCCCCCTACCTGCAGCCACAGTTAACTGGACCAGACCAGATATCCAACCTGAACTAGGCCGACATATTCTATCTTCTGGAAATTTAGAAATGAGACTAAATCACTACTTTCAGCCATAGCTGGCTGCTTAAATAGAAAGATAAAATGAGAAGCTATGGGGTGCCTGTCTTTGGCCAAGACGATGCCAAAGCTCTATAAGTCTCTTTATAGAAAAGCAAATAATAAAACCAAAGACATTTATAACTCATTACCAAATGGGGTTGCTTCCAGGAAAGCTAAGATGGTTCAATATTACAATATTCATCAATAATGAATACACCTAAGGGGAAAATCATATGATAATCTCCACAGATGCCAAAAAAGCATCTGAGAATATTTAACATTTTTAACC
>NW_012135858.1:5074359-5128955 GCF_000956105.1 Propithecus coquereli
GGAACCACTATTCCTTCCTCTCAAGCTCCCTTTAGACCAATCATCCAAATGCAAGCTGCCATTCTCAGACACCACCCACGTCCCAGGATACAGTGAATAGGACTAATCCAAAAATTGACAAGATGACTCAAGCTAAGCCAAAGAGATTTTATCCTCAGATTTTTCAATCTGACAGGAATAGGTTAGAAAACAATTCTCCCTCTTTCTCTGTCACACACACACATATATCTACTCATATATAAATACAAAGAAAAAAAGCATGGAAGGATGTACAGACACCCACAAGTCAACCATGGATATCTCAGAGCAGTAGAACTGTAAAAGATCTATGTTTTCTTCTTCATACTTTTCCTGTATATTTGGAATTTTTTATAAATGAATATATATGATACTGTTATAATAGAGAGGTGGGTATTTCCAAAAACAGAATAAATAAGTTGGATGTTTTGAAGTTTCATTTTTCCAACTTACAGAGAAATTAACCATCTCAAGATATGCTCAGGTGGCTGAGTACATTTCCAATGATAAGTGTGTACTACTTTACCATCCTAGAGAACGAACACCTTCATGTGCTATGTTAATGATGTCCTAACAGTAAATAAAAGGAAGAATAAGTCAGGTAACTTTAATTATGCCACTGTTTCCAAACACAATTCCACTGTAATACAGACAAACAATATCTAGATTTATTTACTTTAGCACTTAAAAGGAATAATATTTCTTATATTCAGTATATTTGTATTCTTCAGTGACGTGTTTCCATGTAAAAACAAAGAATCAGTAAGTAGAATTCTGCATTTCACAACAGTGCAAACTCAGTCTAAAGCTTTAAATACCTCCTCCTCCTTAGACTTCTCAGAAAATGTACGACTGTGATGTATCTGCAATGAAGATTAACAATAAAATAAAGCAATGTGATTCTTAACCTCCTCTAGGTCATTTACTCCATGGGAAATGAGTCCTCATGGTCATTTACTCTAGGTCTGATGATTCTCTAGGAAGAATTGGGAAAATATGAAACTACATTTCCCCCCAAAAAAAAAAAAATCCAGGACGTTCATAGAACCCTTTAAGTCTATCTAGGTATCAGAAACCTCGGTTAAGAAACCCTGACATAAAATGAAGACTTAAATAAAATCCCTTAATCCACAAGGTATCCAAATTGTTTTTACTCTGTCATAGATTTGCTGAAAATATATAGCTAGAAATCACATTTCCGGTATACCTGCAACTGGCTTTATCTCTAGTCTTGCTGCCACCACCATCCATGCACTGCCTACACAATCCATCCAACAATAGTGATCTATTACAAATACAAACTTGAGGATGTACCCTGCAAAACCCTATCTTCCCATCATCAAGATTAAATCTTGTATTTACCAAATGAAGAGAAAAAAGTTATATACACATATACATAGTTTAATATCACTACTTATCACTGCATAAGCAGTTAATAACATATAATCCATGTTGCTGAATTAACCAGAGAAGTGTTTTTCAAACTGCAGTTTGAACCACTAGTGAATCATGTAATCTATCTAAGTAGTTCATAACCAAAATTATTTTTAACAAAATAGAACTGAAAAGGGAAAAAATATATGCATATAGCTAATCTTCATTACTTGCAAACTCCCATATTTGTAAATTTACCTACTTGCTCAATTTTACTTGTGACACCAAAATTAATACCTGCAGTACTTTCTCAGTCATTCGTAGACATGTGCAGAGCAGTAAAATATTTGGGTCACCTGCCTGCCATACATTCCCAGCTGAGGTCAAACAAGGTGACACTCTGACTTCTTGTTTCAGCTCTCATACCGTAAACAAGTATCCTTTTCATGTTTTACTTAATGCCATGTTTTCACATTTTTGTGCTTTTTGTGGGTAATTTCACTGTTTAAAGGGACCCCAAGTGTAGTGCTGAAGTGCAGTCTAGCTTTCTTAAGCACAAGAAAACTGTGATGTGCCTTATGGAGAAAATATATGTGTTACATAAGCTTCATTCAAACATGAGCTGTGAGTTCAATGTAAATGAATCAACAATATATATTAAATAAGATATTTTTGAACAGAAACACACATAAAACAAAATAATGCATTGATCAGTTGATAAAAACTATTGTGACCAGAGGCTCACAGGAACCTAACCCTGTATTTCCCCTAGGAGCAGTAGTTCAGTATTCAATAATTTGTGCCCGTGGCAACTTAACAGAATATAACTATCTCAAATTATGAAAATCTATTGTATTATTGTGTGCATATAATATGTGTCTGTCAAAGTGCACTTATTTCAGTTACACGCAGTCAACGTCAAGAAAGTTTGAAAGCCAACGAATCAGATAGATCACAAGGAAAGAAACTCTGAAAGGAGTGGTAAAATGGTAAGGCAGAAGACACAGATCATGGGCACACATGCCTATCCCTTTTTTCTTGCTAGACAAATCAACAATTCTACTGAATCCAGAATCACCTATAAATTGAGATTTGATTGGCAGATCTAGGATAAAGCTTACACATGTATTTTATAAAAGTATCCCAGATATTCTGATGTGTTGCCAGGATATGAACCGCTATTCTACCTCTTAAACTGATGGTTCTCAAAGTTGGGTCCTTAGACAAGCAACATCAAGATCACCTGGGAACTTATAAAAAATGCAAATTCCCAGGTCCCATCCTAGACCTACTGAATCAGACACTATGGGGATGAGATCCAGTGATCTGTGTTTTAACAAGTCCTCTGGGTGATTCTGATGCATGCTAAAGTTTCAGAATCACTGATCTAAATCTTTTGGGGGTATTTTGAAAGCTTTGATGAATACTAAGGTGGCTGTACTATTTCAAATAAAGCTGAAGGGTAACTCCTACTGACCAAGCACCTATAATGTACAGGCAATCTTCTTCTAAGCATTTTCTTTATGGAAAGTAACCCCTGTGCTTTAAATCAAAGTAAGTAAAATTTATGTATTACTTGTATAATGATCAAGCAGCACTGTTTCTTTAAGCCTCCATAACACAGTTTCTTTTCCTCAGAACTCATTAATAGGCACTATTTTTAATTCAATTTTGCCTCTTCTAAAAGGTGAGTCTACAGCAGACCATAAAAATTGTTTCAATCCTCTAACAACTGTACTGGGGATCACACACTTCCCTATATAAAAGTAACAATATGCACCAAAAAAACTCATGGCATTCTGGCATACACAAATCATTTCAAGACTAATTTGCCAAAATTAATTCAATAGTATATTATAGTCAATTGGCTATTACATGAATTTACACTTTTCATTCAGTCAATAAAAGTGAACAACTACCATATACTACCACCTATACTAGATGATAGGGGATACGAAGGTAATACAGACAAGGTCTCTGCGTTCATGGGGCTAGTTACTGAATGAATAAACATCACCAACTACAATGAAAGTATAAGAACGTACAGTCTGTATGAAATATCTGGCTTGCCAGCATGATACTTGAAATAGGATAGCAATACCTGTGACTAGTGATACCAAGAGAAATCATACATCTTTTCATGTCATATTACAGTGGATATACTTGCCAAAATACTATTTAAACTCATCACTACTTCAAATTTAAGATAACTTGATCCAATTCTAGGTCTTGTTCTTAATGTGTTAATAAAATGTATTAAAAACTATTTTAATATTTTGATATATTTCAATATAATTAGTTTATTTGATTTTATGCACTTAAGACATTATTCTGAGGAGTTTCACCAAACTGCCGAAAGAGTCCATGGCACAAAAAAAGGTTAAGAAGCCTTGGATAATGATTCTCAGATCAGGTACAACAACCCTCATTTGGAAATTGAGGGAGGAAGCATTTTGGGGTTATTCCAATGGGAATGTTCCAGAAATTAACGGGCAGGAGATAGAAGTAATAAACTTCCTGTTTTGCCCATGACAGTCCCATACAACCAACTATAAACAGAATGCTAGTAGTGTCCCAGTTGAGAAACATCTCAAGAACCAAATAAATGGCATGACTACCCTCACCAATATCATACTTTCTAAAGTTTCCAAACGGAAGTATTCACCTCAGAGTTCACTGGTATATTAGAATGCCTCTCTTCATTCACTTCTCCAGTGTGCACCACTCACTGAACAGATTTTCACCACTAAAATCTATTTTTTCTAATCTATCTGATCTAAAAAAAAAAATCTATTCTGAAAAACAAATACAATATTTAATTATCACTTATTCAAGGCCCAATTATTACTTTAAGGATTAGCTGAAGATTTAGTTCTCTTAGCCACCAATTTTCAAGGTCTTTAACTTTTTTAATCAATTTGATTGTTAACTGCTTTGCCAGGAAACAGGTAAGGAGAAAAATACACATATTAATTTGCTAATGTTTGACAGCTATAAAAATATATTTAATTGGCAAGAGAAAAAATGTGAAACTTTATCACAGAATAATGTATGGGAATATTCTGTATATTTATTTTACTCTTCCATACACCTTCATATTTGTTATCCTATATAACTGAAAATTGTTAATAAAAAAATAGTTGGATGTATAAGGCACTAACTTAAGTATTTACAAAACATTTAACCTTTAGAACTACCCTTGGAAATACATGTCATTAAACGAATGAAGAAATGGGGCTTAATGAGGTTAGGTAATTTACTTTGCCCATAAAGTGGCAGAGTCCAGGAATGCAGTATAAATCATAATTTCAAAGTTCCGACAACGTCATCAAAGAATTGAGTGCTGAATGTCAACTCCCCAATCAACAGCCTCATACCCATTGCACATCAAAAAAAAAAAAGTCACCCTGGTAAATAAAGATATGAGTTAGAGAGCTAGCAGACAGGCTGGCTCTTCCACTCTGCATTTCTCTAACTTCATAGCGATACTAGCTGACAGGCAAAAAGAAACCTAAGAGCAAACAGATATAAGGAAATATGCTGAGTAGAGTCTAGAAGTGACTGCCATCTTCTTCCATAGTATTAATCCCATAAGAAACAGTCCTGCATCACGAACAGGCAAATTTGAAGTTCTGTTCCATTTAAATAGTATAGACAAGGCAAATAATCAAGGATCAACTTTAGGTTAAAATCAAATAATCATAATGTAATGGACCTTCTGCTATCTACACTGGTCTCTTTCCTAGGCTTACTCCTTTCCTCCTCATGCTGTCCCTATGTACCCATTACTGTTTTTCTATTTCAACTTTAATTATAAAACTAAATGAAGATGCAGAGCTATGTGTTTAAGTGATACAACCAAACTCAATCCAAGTGGCTGGCATCATGGTCAATACCTGTATTACAAACTTTCTATCACTTAAGATAGCAAGTGACAGAAGAGCCTGGGTTGCTATCCTGTTATCTTCCAGTTTTATTTAGGTACTGAATAAAACAAAGACACGATACTTTCCTTACGGCATTTAGTATAGCTGGGGAAAAAAGTGTCTACTCTCTGTCATGCATGCACTCTCTCTCATACAGACATAACATTGACACACACATCCTTATACATACAATCCTCAAGTGAGAAATAAGAGATATTAGAAAATTAAAATAAACTCAAATGGTAAGGAACAAAAGTACTACCAAACTTCAAAACATTTACAGCAATGAGTAAGAGTAGTAAAGACAGTGAAAAAAAATTTCATGAAAGCAAGGGAAATGATCACATCCAAAACATACACAGAGTGGATTGCTCTAGTGAGCTCTAGGAAAAATTATTGTCGGATAGTGGATAAATGTAAATGAACCTCATAAAAAAAGAACTATAAGCCAAACTGATGGCATCTCAATAGAGCTAAAGAGTTAAACTGTATGTATTAATATCTTCCTAGTACTTAATGTCACATTTGTGGTTCTTTTCATCTAATAATTAGCATTCTGGACAATATGCCCAGTAGATAGACATGTGGATTCACAGATGCAAGTAATTTTTAGAGCCAAAGGTACTTTAAAGGTCACTCAGTTCAATTCTATTTCACAAATGAGAAAACTAAGGGCCAGGAAGGTTAAATAATTTCTACAAGGTCACACAAAACTTATCCCTTACAACTTTGAAAATTAATAAGTGTGAAGGGTTTCGCTTTCCTTAGAAGGACTTTGGAGACTTCTTTTACAGTCCTTAATTCAAATTTCATTTTAAAATGTAACACATACAAAATATTCTAACCTCATTAAAACACCTTACAAATTTATGGTTTGTAAAAACACACAAAGTATACAAAATTCACCTTGGGAAAAACCATGGATTAAAACAATTTAACTTCCTAACTTTTGATCATGTTACATACATATCAGTAGTAGATCTCACAGGCAGCTCCTTGGCTGGGAGGGTAATCCTTACCAACACATATATACTAACTTTCCCTGCTCATTGACTGGAAGACTTAGAGGTAGATACTTGATGCAGGCCAGACCAATAAAGCTCTCTATCACAGGAATCTGGAATTTTGCATCAGGGAAATGCAAATTAAAATCACAATGCAATACCACCTTACTCCTATCAGAATGGCCATTATTAAAAAGAAAAAACAATAGATGTTGGCACAGATGCGGTGAAAAGGGAACTCTCATACACTGTAATGTGGGAATGTAAATTAGTACAACCTCTAGGGAAAACAGTATGGAGACTCCTCAAAGAACTAAAAGTAGATCTACCATTTGATCCTGCAATCCCATAGGAAAAGAAGTCATTATATCAAAAACACATTTGCACTTGTATGTTTATCACAGCACAATTCACAATTGTAAAGATATGGAATCAACCTAACTGCCCATCAAATGATGAGTAAATAAAGAAAATGTTTAGTGTATATATACACCACGGAATACTACTCAGCCATAAAAAGGAACGAGATAATGTCCTTTGCAGCAACTCAGCTGGAACTGGAGACCATTATCCTAAGTGAAGTAACTCAGGAACAGAAACCCAAATACCATATGTTCTCATCTGTAAGTGGCAGCTAAGGTATGGGTATACATGGTCACACAGAGTGATACATAATGGCCACTGGAGATTCAGAAGAGGGAGGATGGGAGGTGGAGTGAGGCATGAAAAATTACCTATTGGGTACAATCTACACTACTGGGTGACAGGTACTCTAAAATCCCACATTTCACCACAATATAATTCACCATATACCAAAAAATCATTTGTAACCCCTAAATCTACTGAAATAAATTTTAAAAATTAAAAAAAAAAGGAATCTGGAATTTTGAACTGATAGCAATGTAACAATGGTGACAGTAACGGCTAATATACTACATGCACAAACCATCCCAAGCACACTACAATTTATCTTCCAACAACCCCATGAGATTTTATAAATAACATTAACCTACCCAAGGACTCAAACCTACATGTTCTGACTCCAGAACATATGTACTTAACCATTACCCTATATTGCCTCTCAAAAGATTGGGAATTGTTAAAGCTGAGTAATATTAATACTAAGATCACTTGCTGTCAAGGGCTTACAGCCTTCCCAAGACTTGACTATTCAACCCTTCCTTGGAATCTGAGATAACCCCCAGAATCCTTATAGTAATCAGATTTGGTTTCTGTTACTTGAAACCAATCTAAACATCCTGCTTGTCAAATATTCATAAGGCCTCATTTTTAGAGAACTGATACAGATGAAGTCTAAACTTACACCACAGATAAATCATCTCTTTACATCTTTTTCAAGGAATGTATTTACAAAAGGGATTTATAACAGTTTCTTTCATAATATCATTCCCTTAGTCAAAAACTTTTAATGACTCCTCCATGCCTATGGGATAATAAATAATAGTATAGTAAAGCTATAATGGACCTTAGATATCATCTAGTTCTCACCCCATTCATTTTACAGAGGAAGCAGTACAATGGTGAAGCTAGAGCCCTGGAGTCAATCAGCCTGAGTTCATATCCTGGCTCTACCATGTTCTATTTTAGGTAGGTGATCTTGGGTAAATTACTTAATTTCTAAAGTTTCAGTTTCTTTCTCTGAAAAAGAGGCAATAACAGCACCTACACATCCAACTGTTATAATGAGCTCTAAACCAGCGGTCCCCAACCTTTTTGGCACCAGGGACTGGTTTCATGGAAGACAATTTTTCCAGGGGGTATGGGGAGGTGGGACGCTCGGCAGCCCAATCTCTAACAGGCCGCAGACCAGTACCGGCCCAAGGGCCAGGAGTTGGGGACCACAGCTCTAAACCATCTGCTGAGTTTAATAAAGTGCCTGACATGTGCTCAACATACCCAATAACACATGCTCAATGAATATTAGCTGTGATGGTAGTGATGAACAACCCGAGGCTCAGAGAATGGGAGCAACTTCCCAAATTACATGGCCACTTAATGACAGAACCAGTACTAGAAACAAAACCACCAGAGTCACAGGTCGATGATCTTTCTTCTATACCACCCTACAAACCCCTAGGCCTAACATTCGAAACTATCTATAATGTGACAAAATTCTACCTTTTTTCCCAACCTAATTCCCACCCCAATTCTTATTCATTCATTCACCAAATATTTACCGAGTACCTTCTATGGTTTAAAGAGTTTCTAGTGCTGAAGATACAGCAGGAAACAAACGAAGGGGAAGAAAAAAGTAAAAGATGTCTGCATGTTTGAACGAAAAGAGTTAGGAGGATGATACCATTAACAATGACAGAGCACTGCCTTCCTGAAGTTTCTATTAGTAGAGAAAGGAGGATAGGTAAGGATAGAAAACATGTAACATGGGAAGAACCTTCCTTTAGTCTACTTAACATCCACAGAACTTGGTTTAAATATTCCTGTGTTCAAGTATTTACTTCAACAGACAACCTAAAACAAAACCTGAAAGCCCAAACTGTTATACCTATTCCCAAGAAGCCTTCTCTATAACATTGCAGTTTTCTCTCACTCCTCTCAACTACACTGACATTTAACTTTTTCTAATGCTCTTTTGATGTCTATCAGGTTGACTTAAGTCTGTAGTTTTTGCTAACTTTCCAGACATATGTTTTTGACCTCAATGACTCATTTAAGTTCCATGAAATCAAGGTCTGTATCTTCTTTTAATCCTAACACTTTAGCAAAAAGGTTTATACTTTTGATATACAGACCACTTTAAACAGTCTTCCTGTATCTTATTTAGATAACACCTGGCATTTCAATAATAGCTGGTACATCGTTTACTTTTGTTGAAAGACATGCTTCATGATTTTAAAGTATCAATTTACAAAACTGATTTTAAAGTATCAATTTATAGAACATTTTATATCCTCTTGAGAACCTATTATGAAACATTAAATATCTCAGTGTCAAAAGTAATTTTGCAAAGGTATTAAGAATGAACATATTCCTACCCTATCATTCAAAATATCACTTAAAATATTAAGATAATGGCAAAAATTAGGCAGCACATGAGGGAAGAAATGGCAATTCAAATCAGTCATGATCTTTTTCTTTAAAAAAATAAGGTGAATCACATGATTCATGGAGACTTTGGCTCATTCTGGTACAAAGAAATATCTCACACAAATCTGTATATGCCTATGAGAGAGTTAATTAACACAAGATAAAAGACTAACACTGCAACCATACCCTATGTATAAAAAAATTATTTTTAAAGAGGCCTCTGACTCAACAGGAAAACTAGATTTAATATTTAGGTATACACAGCACCAAAATAAGCAACCAAAGAGAATTCCTGGAAGAACTTATCAAATTCTGTTAATGAAATCTTTTATATACATACATACATATACATATGGGGGAAGGAGGGAGAAAACACAAAAATATAGTTTCTGGTATAGAAAAAGAAACAGAAGATCATTCAACACTCAACAAACATCCTTCAAGCATATATTACATGTCAGGCACAGTCTCAGGCACTTGGAATATATCAATGAACAAAATAAGCAAAGATCTTTGCCCTTACAGAGATTATATTCTGCCAAGAGAAAAATCTAAATAATAAAATAGCATAGTTTCCCACAAATTTCTTGTATGCTTAAAACAACATATACACTCAGATAAATATAATGATGCCAATACAAGGAGAAGCAAAGTTAATGGACTGCTAAAAAAAAAAAAAAAAAAAAAAAAAATCTGTAAAGCTAAGTGCAAAAGTCAGATTAAGTGGTAAAAAAATTATACTTAATATTTAAGTCTGACCAAATCAACATCATCTTTTAAATTTCCCGAAGTTGTTATAAGTTGTTATAACAAGTATACAAAAACTATAATGAACTTAATAGTAATGATGTTAATTTCAGGTTATGTAAGTACGCTAAATACACAGCACAAGTCTTCGTGACATTAAAGGCAAGGGTCTGAATTCTAGCCTTGCCCATTTACTAGCAGTAAGACCTTTAAGTTTTTTCATCTATAAAAAAGAAACGGTAATACCTTATATGGCTTTTACCAGGATTAAATGATAACCAAATACTGGAAACAACTCAAATATCAAACAGATAGATGGATAAAGTATATCAATTCATTGGAATACTACTCAGCAATAAAAAGGAACAGACTGATATAACACAGGGATGAATCTTAAATGCATAGTGCTGAGCAAAAGAAGCTAGATGCAAAAAAGTATGTCTGCCTCCATTTATATGAAGTTCTACAAAAGACAAAACTAATCTAGAATGGAAGAAAACAAATCAGCAGTTGCTTGCAACTAGGGGTAGGGAGGGAATGACTGCAAAGGAGCACAAGGGAACATTCTCTGATGCTGGAAATGTTCTATATCTTGTTTTCATGGGTTATCCATCTGTCAAAATTTATCAAACTCTATACTATAAATAAGGTACGTTTTATTGTATGTAAATTATACCTCAAAAAAGCTGATTTTAGAAAAGGATTAAATGAACTATATATGTAAAGTCCTTAACACAGTATCTGGGACATAAGTATTCAATAAATGATAAATGTTATTAAAAACATCAACTACCACTATACAACACCCATGGGGAGGTGGCAGAATCACTGATCATCTGATTTTCCTGGTTTAGATTCTAAATAAACATAAGTTTACAGTATCCGACCTAGACCAAGTGCCATGAGCACTAGAGAGACCAAATTAAAGGAGAATGCCAAGTGGCAGACCTTAGGCAAAAGAAAACGAAAATAAGGAAGAAGGAAAAAGGAAGTAAAAAATGATAGCATGTCCAAAACAATCGAAAAGGCTGAGAATAATACAGTCATCAACAACAGAGTGTCACCAATACCAAAGAACACCTAGATCACCTCATCTAGGCATTGTCAGAATGTAACTCAGAACTGAGTCAATGACATAAAGTCTAAGGATAGTCCAATAGGTACACAGAGGAGACAGATCTTAATTTTATTGGGGGAGGAGGAGTTGGTAAGGGTGGATAGGGAGTCAGGGAGAGCCATCCATGAAGGCTTCATAAATCCATAAGCCAAGATTGTTTTGTTTTTTTTTTTAAGAAGCCTATGTGATTTTAAAAAAACTTATAATAAAGATACCTAATTAGGACATCTAGATATTAGACGTTAAATTAAAATACAATTCAAGTCAAACACAAAACATTCATGAAATTTATGCTATTTTACTGCTGCTTAGAAACTATCAAGGCAGAATCTTTTCTTAAAATACATAATTCTGCTCAATAGCAGAAGTCCTACAAATAAGACTGGAAGAACTGAACTGGCTGTCACTCAAGAAAGCACAAGTGTTCTGATATACTTGTATATGTTAATTTAAAAAAAGAAAATCTAACACCCCAATTGGACATTCTG
This sequence comes from Propithecus coquereli, assembly GCF_000956105.1. Classification (NCBI taxonomy): domain Eukaryota; kingdom Metazoa; phylum Chordata; class Mammalia; order Primates; family Indriidae; genus Propithecus; species Propithecus coquereli. The sequence continues at coordinate 5,086,100 of NW_012135858.1, forward strand.
GGAAGTAAAAGACTTTAGACTCAATCTTAATTGTTAGGGTTTGTTTAGTTTTGTTTTGATTTTAAGAACCTCCACTTTTAACATTAAAGAGGCAGAAAGGACAGGACAAACTCAGAAGTTCTGGGTTTCAACTCTAGTTCTATCAGAATTTGGATTTCCTCTTCCTTAAAACTGGGGCAGTTGAAGCAGGTTACTGAAAAGAACCCAAGTTTAGCACTTATGTATACTCTAGACTGAAAATCACAAGCGTTACTGAAAAAGTACAACATTGTGACAGGGGTCAAGCACCTATTTTTACTACAACATGAAGAAAAAACTAATGTGCAATTTCTTCCTAAATCAAGACAAAATACCAAAATATATGTTGCAAACTAAGGACTGATTGCATATATATCTTCCAGGGGTTAACCGTTCATTCTAGAACAGATTTCCTGACAAGTTCTAAAATAACAGGATCTAAGTAATTACATACAATAAATCTGTAACAGAAATTTCCAAAGTCGTGCTTTTTAAAGTTCAGTGCAATTAATTTTTGTACACACTGTAACTTCCTTAACTATCCTTCCCATAGAAAACTGAGCCAAGTTAGGAACAAATTTTATTTAAAAAAAAAAAAACGAAAAACAAAAAGAATGCTCACATGAGTCAGCTCTAAACCTTAGGCAAAAATGTTGGGTTTTGATCTTACACATATTTTAAAAAATTGAATGTTCATCCTGATGCTACGGCCATACTCATTTTCTATTGAAAATATAAAACTTTCAAGTAATCAAACACCAAAGAGAAATGTGATTAAATCACAGCAGAAAGTAGTAATGACAGGGTGACATAATGAGGTCAGAACTCGACCAGCCAATCAAAGGCATTTCCTGCAATATTAATAGTCAAAAGAGAAAGCCAATCACGGAAACCTCGAGCTTTCTTTTGACAGCCACAGAAGCAAGAGAACCAATCCACACACACCCGAGGTTGACAATAAGGCGGGACCGTAGGTTCATTGAAGAAATTCTTGAGGGTGCAGTTACTATGAACTTCGCATGCAAGTAACACCACTCCAGAGTCATAAACACTCTCTATCAAGCCAGATGAAATTCGACCATATGCAAAATTTAACCCATAGGGGGTGGGGTGGGAAGCAGCATTTTTGCCCAAAGGCACTGTATTATCAAAAATACAATTATCAATTTAGATGCACTAGATCCTCAACTTCTAAGGACCACCCTCCCATGACAATTCTCGAGGACCCGGCCCGGTGACAGCGCAGCCCCGGCGGGTCGCTCCGGAGCATCTCCGGGTCCTTTCTAATGCTGCGCACTGAGCGGGGGCCGTCCCGGTGAGGTCGGTAGAGCCCGCCCGCCCCGCGCCCGGCGCCCGGCTGGCGGCAGCTGAGCGGACAGTAGACGGATCTCTAACGCTACGTCCCGCTCGGTAGTCACGGCCCCCGCCCTCCCCCGCCGCAGTGCTGCACCGCCTCATCCCGCTGCACCATCTCGAGCGGGGGAGCGAGAATGATTCCCTTGCTAGGAGGAAGATGTTTGTTTTGAAAGTGCTCTACTTTCCATAGTCATTTCAAAGAAAACCCAATGCAAAACCAAATTTAAAAGTGGGAGTGATCTTTACTAGCCAACGAGTCCCTCGCCATCAATTAATCCCGTGCCAAGGAGGAGAGGTGGAAAAAAGGTAAACAGAGGCCATACGCCAAGTGCGGGCAGCACATCCCCTGCGCCATTCCCGGCCGCCGCTTACGGCAAGGCCCCCTTACGGCAGCGTAAGCAGCGCTGCGAGCTAATCACAACACTGGGACGCAACAACATGGCGGCCGCGGGCGGGCGCTACGCCGGCCGAGAGAGCTTACGCTACTCCGCCGGCGTAGAGTCCCATGCGTTGGAGCGGCAGCGGCGCCCTCCAGCGAGCGTAAAGCGCTCTGTGAATGGCGAGGCCCGACTGACAAAGGGGAGGGGGGAGGAGGGAAGGGGGGGTAATAAACACTCGAGTCCCTACCGATTCCTCCTCCTTCTCCATCCCGGTGGGCATCTGGGGCACGGCCCGGTTGATGGAGACGCAGTCGTTGAGATCAGGCATGTCCTTGCCGCGGTAGATGGGCAGCGGTTTGGCGGCGTCCAGCGCCCGCGCTCGGAAGGAGAGTTTACTCATTGTCTCCCCGCCTTACAGGAACAGCCCGGGCGGCGGCGGCGGGGCGGGCGGGGAGGGGGGGAGGACTCCCGCCGCCTCCTCCACCTCCTTCCTCAGTGCAGCGCGGCCGGCCCGCTCCTCCTCCTCCTCACTGCCCCCGGCCACAGCATGGGCGCCCACCCCGCCCGAAAACAGCCCCCCGCCGCCCGCGGCCGCTTCCACACACTAGATCCGCCGCTCGCCCGCCCGATCCGCTCCCTGCGCCATGGCCAACATGGCGGACATTACCACAGCGGCGGCGAGCGATCCCGGCAGCCCGCGCGAGAGCGCGCCCCCGCCGCGGGGACGCGCCTCGCCCTCTCCCTCCCTCCCTCCTTCCTCTCCCTTCCCCTCCCTCGCCTGCCCACCCACTCTCTCCGCGGCGCTGCCGGCCCGCGGGAGCGTGCTCGGCCTCGGGCCGCTCGGGGGAGACAGGGCGACGGCGGCGGCGCCCCTCCGCTCGCTGGCCAGCGCCCTCGCCATGTGGCAGGTGCCAGGTGCGCAAATTTACCCGCGCCCGGGAGTGTGCGCCTCTGCCTCCGCTGCCCAGTCACCGCTCGCGGGCTGCCCCGGAGGAAGGCGCCGGGCAAAAGACGGCCGCGCCGAGCAGCGCGTGTGTGCAGCAGTCAATGAACGGGAAGGGAAGATGTTGACCAGGGCCCCAGCGGACACCACCCAAGCCTGTACTTATAAAGCGCTTATCTCCAAGGCGCCCCGAGCGCAGGCTAATTCGCATCCTCCGCTTCCCACGTCCCGGAGGTGCGAAAGGTCCCTTCCGTCTGCCCACGCGGAGAGACGCAGCCCTCCCGGGTCTCGCCCGCCCCGAAAACGCTCAGGCGGGCCCAGCCCTCTTGCCCGCATTCTCTCTTAAGTACCTGTCCGAAAGAGCTCTCCAAGGTAAAGCATCCTCGCTCATCCTCGCCTTCACGGGAGGATGGCGGCAGTGAGGGTTAGTGGTTTGAGGCTGATGGATGCAACAAGTGAACTTGAACCTGTCACCCAAACTTCGATAGAGTTTGTTGGTAGATGGTAGATATTTCTCTGATTTCAAAAATACCAGAGTTCTTAAAAGTTCAAATTATAAAATTTAACCAAGGCAGCACACATTCCTAAGTAGCAGGATAGTAGTAAAATGTTGGGTGCTGTGGAAGACGGAAAGAAGTCTGCGAAAAAGTTCTTGTCCTCATGGAGATTTCACGTTAATGGGCTACCTGGATGGTTGGAAAGAACAGCAGCGAGAGATGAAAATAGTTGAAGAAAAAGGCAGCTGAAAAGATAAATGACAACCCCCCAAAAGCATAAATACTTGAATGACACAATATAGGAGATGACACAGGCAGTAAGTAGTGCATGATTAATTACCAAATGAGTTCTACAGGCAATTATTGCTGTGAGAATTCAAAGAAGGGAGACATCACTTTATCCTTAACTGGTTAGAGAAAGTTCTAAAGAGGAGGGAAAATCAAATTAACTCAGATAAGTACCAGCTATTGTTGACATCAACCTTGTTTATCCAAGAGTTTCCTGGTTAGTCTTTAAGCATTACAGATTTCTTACAAAATCCCTACAAAGAATGTAACACATTTTACCGTTTTCTAATAATTGATAAATATTCTGCCTGCCTCAGAGAAAGGTAGATGGTTTGCTAAAGTCTAACAGTGAAAAAATTTATTCCTACTGTCATTTCTGTATGAATCAAAACCATATCTCTTCCTCTATTACCTCCTTTTCCTCCACTTCCTCTCCTCCCCCTTTTTCCTCCTCTTCCTCTTTTCTTTCCATCACCTCCTCCTTCAAAGGAAGAATGGTGGATTTGGACTTCGTGATAGTTGTCTAGATAGTCCAACCAGTTTGTCCCAGCAAGACTTGGAGCATTGTTTAGTAGGGCTTGAGTGTTTTCCATCCACTTTGTTGTTAGAAACAATGAAGATGCTGTGACTCACTTTCTATAAGCAGTACCTTCCTCAAACTTAAGGGTACTTCCTGCCTTGAGTGCTGCCCTCTGGAACAGTTCCAGTCCTCAGCAAGGAAGAATAAGGAGTTCTTGGGAGGTAGTCAGTGCTGGGTTCAAGCCTGAAAGTAGGAAAAAAAAGAAATGAGTCATCCTGGGCTCTAATCTGGATGCCCAGTAATTCTCAGATTCAGAAAGGATAGCTTTCTTCTAGTCCATATATTTATTGTTAATCTTTCTCAGGAAAGGAAATACCGAGTATCTATACTATACCAGCCATTATAGTGGTATAGCTGAATTAGTTGAATTCCACGTAATTCTTATAATCCTATGAAAAAAATATAATTTTACCAATAAGGAAGCAGAGCCTCAGATAATTAGCCAAGTTTCAATTCTAATAACTTGCAGAACTGGGTTCAAATCCAGAGCTAACCTGACTCTAAAACTCTTGTTTTTCTCAGTGATGCTACCCCGTTATCCAAGTTCTTCAGCTTATTGACCACTCAACATTCTAAAGTTACTGATTCAAAGTTAATTACCGAGACAGACCTTCCAACCAATGACTAATAGAGTGCATAACCCAGAGCCTAAAGATACACTAGTCCCAAGGCGGGCAGGAACAACATCTGCTCTATTAATCATTATATTCGCAGTTTCATGCCTCACATATAGCAGCCATCTAAGATATATTTATTGACTGATATGCCATGAAGGAATTCAATGATACTGACCCCATTCAACTCTAGCTTGGAGTTCACATACCTTACTGGCCTGTCACCTGACCTGGCCATTGCTGCCAATATTTGCTCTTATCATGGCCTAGCCTGTTCTCCAGCTTCCTACCTTTGGGCATAGGAATTTTAGAACCAATTAACACTCTACTAAAAATAGAAAAATTAGCTGGCATCGTGGCATGCGCCTATAGTCCTAGCTACTTGGGAGGCTGAGGCAAGAGGATCATTTGAGTTCAGCAGTTTGAGATTGCAGTGAGCTATGATAATGCCACTACTCTCCACCACTGCACTCCACACTACTTGGGGCGACAGAGCAAGACTCTGTGTCAAAAAATAAAAATTTTAAAAAAAATTCTTTATCAAGACCTGCTTCAAATGACTGAGCAGCCTAATATCCTATTTTAATTTCCATGTACAATGCACTGAGTAAAGTCATTCTAAAATCAGTCCACCTCACATATGCTCTGGACCAATTCCAAATGACATGCATTTAGCCCAACAAGTGTAATATGTAAGCACCTAAGAATTAGAACCAGTTTTAAAGCTACATCAAAAATAAAACCAGTCTAAATGTAGTCTAAATTAAAATAAATGTCAAATAACTGTAAGAAATTGGATTATATTCCAGTTTCCATTTCCCAGTACTACAATCAAGGCACACAGCTTCCAGATAATAGACAAATTACTTTTTGAAAGGAATCTTAAAACTAGTAAACACAGTTGCCATTCAACTATTTCGGATTTTCGTAAATGTCACATTCTTTTTAATTGGCTCCTGGTTTCGGCAAACCCAGTTGAAAGTTAATTGGGTTGCTGTGTGAACTCCATCTCCACCCCTCCCCCCCGTGTTCCCAGGAATGAGCCTAGCACCAATAAAGCTTCGTTGTTTTCCATATGTAATCTGAATGTGGGGTCTGCATTCATAGCAATCGACTGGAATCAGTCCTGTGGTTCCAGTACCCTTTACTGAGACAGCTCGGAATCTTTGAGACATAGGGACAGACTGCACTGAGAGGTGATAAGCCAAACATCTACATCTACCTCTACATTTGCCACAGTGGAAATACCAGATGGTAAATAAAAATTTGTGGCTATGGCTCAGTCTCTTAGCAGCATCTCTCCTCTCAGACCTGGTTGGAATCACAGGGTGCCACCTTGTGTATAAGCTGACGATTTACTTCCCATTTCCACAAAGGATCCAGATAGACAAAAAAAATAATCAGCCTGAAAGCTCTGTTTTTTATTAACTAAGAAAAAATGAAACAGATGTAATTGAAGGAAACAGATTTGAAAACACAGCTCCAGAGGGTCCACAGCACTCAATTTGAATCCCACTGACAGCCTGTCTCATTTGTTGCCCCACCCCTGACTGAAAAACAAGTCCAATGCTCCACACTTGGACGAGACTGACGCCACTCACTCAAGCTTTTGGATGAGGATACCAAAAACAACTACAGCTCTTGTGACAAAGCTAATGAATCTGATTTGGAAGTCATCTGTATCCAAACAGCAAGTGAGCTGTGTAGATTTAATTTCAGAATTTTGGATTTCTGAGAGACACTAGGTTCTATTGAGCTAATAAATATGATCTTACTTATTTTAGTAAAGTACATGGTAGTGAGACTTGAAAAATGGCTGAGTTTGAAACAGGGAAATACAATTGTTGGAGCAAGGCTAGGGGAGGTAAAATAGGATCCTTTCCAATCCAGATACCTTGCCCTTGAGAAATTCCGTACTTGGAGGAAACCTGCTCTAAATTCAGCACAGCTATCATTCAGCTGAAGGCACTGTTACATTCATGGAACTAGCCGGACCTTTCATATTATTTTCAATAGGAAGTTGGGATGGAGACCCTGCAGCTGGCGGGGGGAGGCGTCACAGGTGCACACCCACTGTTGCTTCAGGTCTCCTGAAATGTTTATTCTTCTCAGCTGCATCCTCCACTGGCACATTCTTTTCTCAAGCGTCTCTGAAAGGTAACTTGGAAGGTTGTTTCTGTCCCCATGAAGGCAGTTTAGTCTTATTGACTTGCTGGCATATCTCAAACAACAAGCAGACTCAGAGAATCGAGCTTACTGGGGGCCACAGTGTTAGCTAAGAGGAGTCCATTGTTAGGAACCTGGGTTGCTATCTCATTGTGGGTCCTCCCACCTATTTTTTTTTTTTTTTTTTTTTGCTAATCTCTCCTTCCAACAAAGGACTTGTGTACAAGCACAGATTTGTGAATGGAGTATGCAGCTAGAATCCTGAATTAAAGAAAATGGGTGAATTGATTTAGTAACAACCATGTCTTATTGATCTTACCTTTGTTGTCCCCTAGAACAAAATAGCCTGTTTCCTGAGAAAAGTTTCTGGTATTAGCATATTGAGAGCCCCCTAAATTCCAAAGTGACTTGTCAGGAGGCAGAAAGGAAAGCAACTTTGTTTCTCCGAATTAGAAGACAGGTTTACTTGTCTTTCCTCAGCTACTAAAGGTGAGGCAAGAGGGAGAAACAGAGACTTTTGAAATATAATAAAACACACTACCTAGAAATGGAATGGCTCACCCACATCCCTCACCTTGGTTCAGAAAGGATTTCAGGTGGCTTTGGAGAGTTCTTAAAATATGCTAGGATAGCATTGGAGCTCTAAAATTTTTAGAAACATGAAATTGGGAAACGTTGTCATCTTCACAGTTCACAATGTCCTTTAGATAAAATGATTGTTCAGGAGATTTACAATTGCCTGGTCCTAATTGCAATGTCCAAGAGTCTTCATAAGTAGAGCAACTAAGTGATATAACAGATAACTCAACAGTATCCTTACACAAAAGAGTCATTCTAGGGCTGTTTCATATAGTGACCCTCCACATAAACCGATGGTATAATGGAATTATATGCAGTTAAGAATAAATGATTCTACAGAGATTAATGAACTCCACCCCATGCAGATCCAGGAATATGAATGGACACCATAGTTTCCAGGCATTCCTCCCTGAATAGTATTTTTCTCTCTACTGTTTCCTGATAAACTGTGCTGCTGAGAGCTTAAAAATGTGGTCTATTACAATTGCCTGAAGTGTAGTTCTTCTAAATGTCCAATTAAGGGCAGGCCCATATACCTTCGAAGACTATATTGTAGAGCTGCGGTCCCCAACCCCCAGGGCGGTGACTCAGTACTGGTCTGTGGCCTGTTAGGAAATGGGGCCCTGCATCACTGCCTGAGCTCTGCATCCTACCCCCTCCCTCCCCCGCCACCCCTACCCTCAGCCGTATCCCACAGTCTGTGGAAAAATTGTCTTCCATTTCTGGTGCCAAAAAGGTTGAGGACCACTGTTATAGAGGATAAAGTTAATATTCTTTTCTGGAAAGAAAGGAGCTTAACAAGAACCAGTGCCTGAATAGAAAGCTGTCCCTCCTGCTCTAGCAGTGAGCTAAAGGTGTATCCACAGCAAGGCCAAGAAGTAATTTGACCTTTGTATAAATAAGGTGTGCATTGCTCTCTCAGGTTAGATGGCATTGGGTGGTGGGGAGAGTGAAGAAAGGGTGTTCTCATACCCTGCATCCACATGAAGTTTGTCCCCCAGTTGACGGCAATCGGTGTTGTTTGCCCACTTTGTTTTCTAGCTGTGACTCTGCTTCCAGTGTTATGTTGTGCTTTACTTAGAAAGAGGGTAGCACCATCTCTAACTGCTGCCACGAGCAGTTGGTAGCCCAGCAGGCTGTGTCAAGGCTGGTTTTGAAGGAAATTGAGTTTCAGAGTGTCCTCTTTTAAAGGAGGACATCAGCTCTTCCTCCTCAGAGCCATACAGGGGACACTTATGTATCAAGTCCCCATCTTCCACACTTACCCAGTCCCACAGTCCTCCTAGCACTCAGTGTTCCCCTCTGGGACTGGGACACAGGCCCGAACCTAAAGATGACCTAGACCTGCCATTTAGGGTAATTTAAAGGGATCTACATGGACAAAAGGACTCCAAAAGTAGATGTCAGTTTGAGGACCAATTTCCACCACCACATTGATACCCTCCACTAGGTTTGGGAGCAGCTACACCTTGTTCTGGAGCTTGCTGCTTGAAGGCCCTAGTGACTTTTATGGTCCTTTCTCCTACTACTTCTCTATTTCATGGGGATGAAGTGGCTGAAATAGTATGTTTCAGCTCATGTATGAAATAGCTCCAGTCATTAAAATGTGGCTGAGTGAATAACAAAGAAAACAACATTTGAAACCTATTTTAAGCATAGAGATAAGTCTGGAATATTTTACCAAAATATTCCCCTTAGTGGGGGAAATGAGATTGCAGGGAAAGGATGATGATAAAGAGAAATACTACTTTTCACTTTATAAACCTCTCCATATTGATTAAATAATAATAATAATAATTATTATTCTAGATAGATGGTTTTAAAAACTCATTTTAAAGAATTAAAGTCCAGTAATAGAGCACACATGGGCTTTGGAGAGAGACAAAGCTAGTCTCAGCATATTCTATGACCCTTGTTAAATTGCTTAACCTCTGTGAACCTCTGTGACTTTGTGAAATGGATATAATGTGCCTATCTCACAGGTGCCTTATGAGAAGTAAAAGAAATAACATGATACAAATTAGTTAACACAATGCCTGGCAAATAGTAGAGGCCCAATCAACATTAAAACTACTGTTTCTTTTTCTTCCCTCTGCCTTTTTAAATACATGACTTGAGCTGATTAAAATTAGAGCTATGGTACATGTAAGATGAAATCTTCAGTTTCTACTTTGGTTTATGGTTCATTTTAAATTCTTTCATTTAAAACTAAACTAAACATACCCCCTCCCTGCCCCCTACCAGTTAACAGCTCATTCCCTGGTCCTGTAAGATCTCATCAACTACCCAGGCAGGTAGAAGAACTACCTGCCAAAGAGATAACGTTAGATCCTTCAAAATGGGGAAGTTCATATCTTTATTGAGGAGGGACACATTTATATCTAAATATAATAGGTTAATATATATCAATTAATATATAATTAATATATTTAACCAGACTCTATGAAAAGTCAGATTTGTTTCTCATTTTACAAAAGTTCTCTGAATCACATGACCTCAAGACCAGATTTGAGGAGAGGGATCCTGCCTTTCCTTCCTTCTTTCTTCTCACCCTTTTCTTCCCTTCCTCCACTCTCCTATCATTTTAGGAAATTCTGAAGCTAATTTTAAAGTTCAAGTTTCTGTCTGAACAGCAGCTGTTCAAAATCAGAAAGAGATTGGCTACTTACCCATGAACAATCCCATTGTAATCTGCGGACTGGCTGTGTCTGAGTTTATGGTACACCTGTGAAATAAGGCTACCGTGTTCACAAGTGATATCATAAGTGACATTAGCAGGAGTCATAATATAATATCTATAACATACTGGGACAGCTTGCAAAAGAATTTACAAATGGTGTTTGAAAATGTTTGTCTGGTTGTTTTCAACAAATCTGTCAGGATATATCCACCCTCATGTGTCTACTTCTACACATCCACCTTGGTCTTGTAAAGAGCCAGACATCCCTCAGAGTCAAGCCTGGTGACTAAAATGAGTGAGCCATTTGAGTAGATGTTCTTCTTTTTTGGGGATCGTAAAGGAAGGAGATGTTAACACTGATTTGCTTGTGTAATTTGTAAACTAACTCTGAAAGCCATTACAAAAGAAAAGCTCCCAAAATACAGTAAACTTGCCCAAGTCTCCACCTTGAAGGATCACACTGATTTGGATGTGTGTATATCAGTGTGCTGGTTAGACCAGGCCCATTACTAACTGACCTTCTCCCCTCTTCACTATCCATTGATATAATTTAATTAAGAGGGAAAATATTGGAATATAAGCTCGGTAGCCTTGGTTTTAACAACCTTTCCTGACTCCTGAGAGGTGAGAAAATTCTCCAAACAAGAGTTTAGTCAGGGCCGGGCACGGTGGCTCACGCCTGTAATCCTAGCACTCTGGGAGGCCGAGGCAGGCGGATTGTTTGAGCTCAGGAGTTCGAGACCAGCATGAGCAAGAGCGAGACCCCGTCTCTACCAAAAATAGAAAGAAATTAATTGGGCAGCTAAAAATATACAGAAAAAAATTAGCCGGGCATGGTGGCGCATGCCTGTAGTCCCAGCTACTTGGGAGGCTGAGGCAGAAGGATTGCTTGAGCCCAGGAGTCTGAGGTTGCTGTGAGCTAGGCTGACGCCATGGCACTCACTCTAGCCAGGGCAACAAAGTGAGACTCTGTCTCAAAAAAAAAAAAAAGAGTTTAGCCAGAAAAGAACAATAAACATCCTACCTGGCTCTGTGTTCTCTGACAAGATATTTTATTCTTTATTATTTTTATGAATTTATGAACAGCTCTGAAGGCATTCTGTTTGAGTAAGCTTGAATCAAGCTTGATTTCTTACGTTACTTTTAATATAGCCTTTAAGTCTGTACAGATTTTTATTACTTTTAGAGTCACCTTATCCTAATTACAAATAATTTGCCATTACATGGAACAAAAGAGAGGGGATTTCCCCAAAATGCTTAGAATTGAGAATGTCAGCTTTGTTTTCATGCCCAGATCAAAGATTTGTTTCCCACCTTAGAAGCTGATTCTTGCTCTAAATAGTACAGCTGACAGCCCAGGGCAAGCACAATTATTGGCTTCTCCTCTACCCTCTAGCCTGAACTATAGCAGTAAATTCCCAGGGTAGCCATGCAATTACACACAACATGATCACTATCACAGCAGGCCCAGCTAGACATGGATACACAACATGATCACTTGCCCAGTAGGTATCATTCAATACAGTTAGACAACATGATCGCTACCCAGTAGGCCCAGCTAGACATATCAAACAGATACACAATGTGATCACTTACCCAGTAGGCACCGTTCAATATGGTTAGACAACATGATCACTAACACGGCAGGCCCAGCTAGACATGGATACACAATGTGATCACTTGCCCAGTAGGCACCGTTCAATATGGTTAGACAACATGATCGCTACCCAGCAGGCCCTTTTCAGAATGGATTCCTAACATGGCCATGACTAATACACCAGGCAACTTGCATGCATCTGAGCTGCAGCTATCATCCTTGCAGGAACAGCTTGACGGGGACATGATATCATACCTAACTCCACATGTGCAGTGAGGTGTACCCACCCTGCAGAAGGTCATTTAGCACAGCAGCCTCTGCCATAGAGAAATTTGACCACAGACACAGTGAAAACAGATTTGGCCCTGCAGACAAAATGTGCTAGAACCTCCCAACGGGACTGCTAACATGGCAGGCAGTTTTCTAACTTTAGCTAGTACCAATAAGAAAAAGCCTGATGATGAACAAAAGAAAGATCTGTAATTTAGAAAACATTCTAACAAACGGACCTGAAGGTAAAGGCAAGGAGTACCCTATCTTTTGTGGAGTGTGGATTTTCCTGCATCCACACCACCAGTGCCTGTGACAGAAGAAAACACATTTGACATTATCCTGCTACTCTCGTTAGAGCAGATCCTTTTGATGGAAGGTGCTATGTCTCTGAGCTGCTTTGATGTGTGTGAAAATACGCCAACTTCTTCCTCATGTAAAGTAACTACCAACCGTTGTGTACAATAAAGAGAAAAAAGCCTTTTAGGCACATAAGTGGAATATTTCTTTTTTGTCAGCTTTAAAGAAGCAAATGGATTTGCAAATTTAAAATCAAAATAACAAAATTTGAAATCAAATTAACGGAAAGGGGAGTAATTATTTTATCAAAAAACCTTTTATTTACTTTTAATTGATGCTACTCCCATAGATTCCAATTTGGTTGCTCTGGAATGTGGCCCAGAAATATACATTTAACAAATATGCCAGGTGATTTTGCATCAGAATATTTTACACAGCTTCATCCGTTGGTTTCTTTTCTCTTCCTCATCTTTTCTTTAATTTTCATCTCCCTCTGTTTTCTCTATGTCTCCTGTCTTCTTTCTTTCTTTGGCTCTATCTCTCTCCCTTGTTTTTTTTTGTATGTTTGTTTGTTTGTTTGTTTGTTTCTCTAGGTATGGGCAGGAAGATGCCAGCTTGGGGTGGGGGGAAGGGTGGTTGTAAGGGATGAGGAAGTTGGTTGGAGAGTCATGAGCAGAAAGCAAATCCTGTCAATTTCACAATCCTCAGGCCATATTCCGAAACAGTACATGATCTCACTATATTCCTTGTGCGCCTTGAATTGTAGCATACAGATCGTGCCACCTAATTTTTTAGTCACGTTTAATGGAGGGAGGTCACTAGAGCCAAGAGAAGATAGGCAGAGATCTTGGATTGGGCCTGCAATAGTACAAGTTTGGTTCCACCTACTAAAAGATGCTATATTTAAAATATTTGTAGCAAACCTGGGAAATTATTATCTTACTTTCTCAACAATGGTCTTTGTAAATAATGGAACTCCAGTATTAGCTCTCATCTCTTCCCTTTGCCCTCTACTCTAATCTTCATTTATTTTCTGGCCATTTGCTTTTGTTTATTTCTGCTATGGACTGTTTTTTTGAACATGGGTGCAGCAATATAATTTGAAGAGCCCTATGTCCACACCTGGCCCTGGCATTAGCTAACCTTGTAATCTTGGACAAATCATGCAACTTCTCCAGTCTGATTGTCCTCAACCTTTGGCATGAGGGGTTACCTGCAATCTCATTTTAGTTCTAAAATTACATAGAATCAAAAGAAGTTATATTACTCTTTTATAATGCTTCCAGATAAACAGGGCCAGGTGTGAATGGTAAAGTTTTTAGCATACAGAATAAGTAATTTTTGTCCTTAAAAATATTAAAACTAGTAATATCTTATCTTGAATCAGAATTAAAGGTCTGCCAAGCTTCCTGCTGTTTTTGTTAGACCATAATCAAAGGTAATCTGCATGATAAAATGTAAACTTAAAAAGAGGTTAAATGTTTTAAATTAAACTACCGGTTTCTTAAATTTCCTTATTATTAAAAATATATCTTTTACCACGATTATCTTTTAAAGAAACTACTGGAAAGCTTTTCAGAAATTAAAAACTTCGAATGGGTTAAAATATGAGTTTATTATTACCACAATCCATATTTAGTGCCCCTTGAATAACATAAGGAAAAATACTTTTAATTTTTTTCTGAATGCTTATTAAAAAAGATGAGAATATAATATAGAATTAAGGCATACAGGGTTCTTAGGACAGAAAATCTTTTTTCTTATGCACGAAGCATCAGCCTTTAGGGTAATATTCCACAGAAGGAAGGAAGAAAAGAGGGGAGCTGCAGGCTTGGAGTGAGAAGGTAGTATACTGAGACTTAGGGGACAATCTCATTACCAGGCACTATCCCAGGCACTTTGAATTCATTTAATAAATAATTACTGAACACTTTGTATAGCCTAACCTAGGAGCTGTGCATGGAATGGTGAGCAAGAAAGGCATGGACTTTGCCTTCATTTAGTCCAGTAACAATCTTTAAAAATCCATATTATTGACCCATGTTCTTTGCACTGATCACCTTGTATTTGATTGCAATTCATGAAGTTTGAAATGTTTCTTCTCACCCCTCACAAGACATAAACATACCTTTCCTTTTCTATCCTAAACCTGATATTTGTGGTGAATTAAGTGCTACTGAGTAGAGAGCTATTCAGGATCTATTAAGCAGGTATTACTTCCTTACACTCAACTAACTAAATTAGTAAGAATATTAGCCTTCTACTTCTACCATCTACCCAGACAGAGAAGTCAATCAGAAAAATTAACAACAGTCTGAATTTTTTTGGATTTCATAGAGTTCTAAATTGAGTTTTGTTGTCGTTGTTGTTTTTATTTTTTATTTTGGTAAAATACACACAACATAAAATTTACCATCTTAACCACTTTAAAGTGTTAAAGTTAAGTATCATTAAATATGTTCACACTGTTGTGCAACCAATGTCCAGAACTTTTTCATCTTGCAAAGCTGAAAGTCTATGCCCATCAAACAGCAACTCCCCGTTTTCTCCTCCCCCAGGCCTAGCAACCACCCTAGCAACCATCATTCTACTTTCTGTGAATTTTACTACTCTAGGTACCTCATGTAAGTGGAATTATACATTGTTTGTCTTTATGTGTCTGGATTATTTCATTTAGCATAATATCCTCCATGTTGTAGAATGTGTCAAAATTTCCTTTTTTTAAGGCCAAATAATATTCCATTGTATGTATATACCACATTTTGTTTATCCATTCATCTGTCATAGACATTTGGGTGGCTTTCACCTCTTGACTATTGTGAATAATGCTGCTATTAAGATGAGTATACAAATATCTCTTTGAGACCCTGCTTTCAATTCTTTTGGATATATATACCCAGAAGTGAAATTGCTGGGTCATGTGGTAATTCTATTTTTAACTTTTTGAGGAACTGCTGTCACTAATCATCATCATACATCTTTTTGTATGCTTATTGGCCATTTGTATATCTTCTTTGGTAAAATGTCTATTCAAGTCCTTTTCCCATTTTTAAATTGGGTTTTGTTGTTATCGAGTTTAATTCTATATTGTTTTTGTTTGAACATTTAATGTAACCAATAGAATGTAGCCAACAGAAAGAGCAGGAAATAAATTTAGGGACCACCCACTAAAAATCAAAGAGAAGAAAGCCAAGGTATAAATTTTTGATCAATTTCCTGGTGTCTTATGGAGCTAATAGCAATTTCTATGCCCCACTGCACTACACACATTTTCTTTTTCCATCTATCAAACCCAGGGGGCCATTATTGACAGATAAACCTTCTCAGTGGAACTTCTTCCTGTGTGCTGAGGAAGGTGAAAATAGGAAGCAGTGGAAAGGAACCCTAGGAAATTCAGTCAGAGACTTTCCCCATCATGACCCTAGGGTTATTGTTCTAAATCAGAGGTGATACAAGACGAAGGTCCAAGGCTCCTGAACATAACACTAGTTTACCAGATATCTTGACCCAAGTTTGATGCTCTAAGCTTGGTTGACTTTATGTAAGAAATTTAGTGACCCCTCAGCCAGAAAGTATACTGGCCGAGAATCTTTGAGTTTTTCTAGAGCATTTTTTCTACTCTCGGTCTTGGAATAAAGAGGAAATACTGATAAGGGAAAGTGTTACAAACATTTCTTTTCCAAAGATCATGTCCCTGGGACTTTCACGTTTCTCGCTTTATTCATTCACTCATTCAAACATTCAGTAATGCTTACTATTCTTTCTGCTTTCTACTAAGTAAGGCTTTCTACTAAGTGCTATGAGAATTCAAAGATGAGAAAGTATCTGCCCTCAGTATATACTGCCTAATAGAAGAGACAAAACATTTATACAGTTAACTATGGTGCAACATAGAATGTGATAGTAATCTTGAGAGAAAGACACCAAAAAATGCAATGGAGAGAGAAACTGTGGAGAGATTATTTCTGGCTCATGGGCTTGGGAGTATGTCAGAGAAAGCTCTAGGGAGGGAATACTATCTGAGCCTTGAGAAAGATGTGAACAGGTGCAAATGGGGCAAGAAGTTCATTCTTGACAGAAAGAAATGTGTGAGCAAACACATGAAGGGAGGAAGGATAGGATGCATTCCAGGATCAGGAACCTGAAGGATGGACTATGGTGAGTGCAAAGATCTAGGACAAAAGTCAACCCAGCTTCCAGTCTTTGTTCCACCTATTGGTGGCTATTTGGTCAAAGTACTTAGTTTCTCTCATTCTCAGTTTTTATTATTGCAGGTGGCAGAACAACTGCCTGCCAACCCCACAATTCACAAGGTTATTGTGAATATAAAATATAGGAAAGTGTGTAAAAATGCTACATAAACCACAAAAAGCTATACAAGTTGCTATGGTCTGAATGTCCCTCAAAATTCATATGTTAAATCTTAATTGCCAATGTGATAGTATTAATAGTAAAAGGTGGGGCCTTTACGAGGTGATTAAGTCCGGAGAGCAGAGCTCTCATGGATGGAATTAGAGCACTTATAATAGGGTGTAAGAGAGTGGATTCATTCCCTTCTGTCTCTTCTGCCTTGTAAGGACACAGTGTTTGTTCCCTCCATGGTATACAGAAACAAGGCACCATCTTGGAAGCAGAGAACAAGGCTTACCAGACACTGAACCTGCCAGCACCTTGGTCTTGGATTTCTCAGCCTCCAGAACTGTGGCAAATAAATTTCCACTCTTTATAAACTACTCAGTCTCAGGTATTTTGTTATAGCAGCACAGACTAAGACACAAGTGTAAGGAATTTTTATTGGTAGGTCAGGGCCCAATTATGGAAAACCCTGAATATCAAGCTAAGGAGTTTGCATGAGTCACCTGCATTAGACCAAGCAAGGTCCTTCATCAAGATGTCCCATTCTTGGGGGAGGGGTGTGCTAAAAAAAAAAAAAAATTTCCCCATTCTTCTTAGGGAAAGTCTAGTTACTTCTTTTACACAATGTAATGTAATCTGATATACCAGCTATATACACATTTCGTAAATTATACACTCATAACTCACTTTATTAAATCAACTTGCTACAGGTTCAGCTTTAAGCATAGCCTCTCAAGTTTCCCTGTTTTCCTCTTTATGCAGCTAATAGGTATGTCCTCCGGCCTGAACATTAGGGCCACCATTTAAGATTACTTGTTCTCACAACTACCACTCTCAGGCCCATATGAAGTCATTCCTCCCAGCTCCACTGATTCCTAAAGAATTAAACTCAATCCTGGTGTTGGTCCCAGAATCCACTCCTCACTTCAGATTAAAATTAATCCCCTCTTCACACAGATGAAAACAATTTAAATTGATTCAAGGTAAGTATATTTATACCAGTCAGTGTCTGAAAGGATCTTCAGTAGAAGTTTAACTGTCATTAGCTCTAAATTTATTTGTTTTTCTTTTATGTTTAACTTTTGGGCTATCATTAACAATGGATTTTTTTGCAAAATTAAAACCATTCAAAATAAAGACAAAATGAATTCCTTGTGATGTGGTGGTCTTGCCATTCCCATGGCCCACCCACTCACTGCTCTCTGTTGGGGCACCACTTCTCCCTGTTCAGATACCTTTGCCTGGACTCCTGCTGGTTTCCTAACTCCAGCAGTCTCCTGAATTAACATTCTTTCCCAGTCTTTCCTTCCTCCCATCCAGTCTCCACAATGATACCACAGGGGTCATTGCGAACATGCAAATCTATTTGTGCCTTTCCTTCGCTTCCTTAGCATGGCATACAGCTCTCCACAAAGACACCTCCACCACTTCTCCCCATCCCTCACTACCAAAGTCCTGATGTCCACACCCTTTATGTCACAGCAGACACTCACTGCGCTCCAAGCAGGCCATGCTATTTCATGATTTCCTTCCCCTTTCATATGCTATTCCCTGGACTTTTTGCTCAATATCCTTATATTCCACCTTCAAATATCATATTTATCAACCCCTTTTCCATGAAGGCACCATGACAGTGATTCTCTCCCATCCTCCCCCACCTTGGTCATCATTGATTCAGGCCTACTCTCTGCACTTCATGCAAAATTAACTCTACCAGAGCATTATTCATATCATGTTATCATTGTTTATTTGCTCATCTGTCTCCTCACTGGATCCTGAGTCTTTTATTTTTCCAAGCTTTGGCATCTAGGACAGTTGAGTCCAATAAATACTTCTTTTTTTTTTTTTTGAGACAGAGTCTCACTCTGTTGCCCTGGCGGGAGTGCCGTGGCATCAGCTTAGCTCACAGGAACCTCAAACTCCTGGGCTCAAGGGATCCATCTGCCTCAGCCTCCGGAGTAGCTGGGACTACATGCATGTGCCGCCATGTCCGGCTAATTTTTTCTATATATTTTTAGTTGTCCAGCTAATTTCTTTCTATTTTTTTTTTTTTTTTGGTAGAGATGGGGTCTCGCTCTTGCTCAGGCTGGTCTCGAACTCCTGAGCTCAAACGATCCACCTGCCTCAGCCTCCCAGAGTGCTAGGATTACAGGCGTGAGCCACCGCGCCTGGCCAATAAATACTTCTTAAATGAAGGAATGATGTAGCTACAGGCCTTGACTTTAGAAAGTACTATACAAATCTTAGTTCTCTTTCACCCTTTCTCCTGTTCCCTATTCTATTTAGTTCCTAAAAGCCATAATTTCCATTTCAGCTTAACCCAGGTCACCATATGGGGACCCCAACCACAAGTGTTCTCTTTTAGGGAGTCACATTACCAGTTGAGATGAAAAAGCCATTTTCTATTTCAAGCAACATTCATCCAGAGTGAAAGAAAAATCCTCACATCCATCAACTGTATTTCACTCTCTTGCTTGAGTCAAGCTTTCAGTTACACATGCATTTTTGGAGAGAAATGGTTTTGTCATATTCATTCCCACCTCTGCCTTGTAAAACAGAATTTTACCCAATAGAAGTAATGGCAGAAAAGAAAAATAGTAGGTGATGGCCCAACCACTTTAAACCAGAAATTACAGTTCCATATTGGATGCCTTTCTATGCCAGGCTAGGTGTGGGGCTACGTCTTTATATCTTCTTCTCTCTGGCTGGAATCATTTATTAATACCTAGTTATGTTTTCTCAACCATGGTACAATTGACATTTGGGGCCAGATAATTCTTTGTCATGAGGGGCTTTCCATGGAAAGCTGCTGCTTAGGATGTTTAGCAGCATCTCTTGCCTCTATCCACTAGATGCCAGTAGCATCCCCAAGTGGTGACAACCAAAAAATGTCTCCGGACGTTGCCAAATGTCCCCTGGGGGACAAAATCAGCCCTTGTTGAGAATCGCTGACCTAATTGATTCCTGCTAATCCTTTAGATTTTAGCTAGTGGGTCACCACCTCATGGAAGCCTTTCTTAACCCCTCAGAGTAGATCAAATGGCCTTTTACATGTTCTTATTACATTGCATACCACTCCCTCACAGTATATATCAAGGTTTGCAATTATACATTTATTAGCATGCTTATTGTTTTTCTCTTAGGCTGTAAGAGCCATGAAAGTAGAAACTGGGTCTGTTTTGCTCACTGTTCTATGCCTTGCCCTTAGCACAGTATGTGGCTCATATTAGATACCCTATAAACAAATGGTATGATCTCTGCCCTCAATAGCAACATTTTGAAAACTTCAGAGAAAACATAGATGTGAGCCACTGGCCAGAGTTATCTAAGAAGCAGTGTAGTTTGAGAGGCATGGAAACTTTTAATAGTGCTCCTTCTGTGTAATTGGGAGACAGTGGAGAGCAGCTGCGAAACTAATGCGGCAGGAAAGTCTTTGGGATGAAGAGAGGGACACAGATAGATGTTTGCATCTGCAAGAACCGTGCCACGGAGGCTAACCCCCGGGAGGAGCCGAGGCTCATGTAATGCCTGGACTACAGGAAGGACTTTTCAATAACAGGTTAAATGGCAAGACTCCACCAGCATGAAAAGTGGTGGTGGCAGCAGCAGCCGTGGCCCTTGAGGGAACCCAAGACGAGCTAGGGGAGCATATGGGAAGTCTGCTCCTGGCTTCTGATGCAGTCTGTATCTGTGGCTAAATTGGAAACAAAATAAACATTTTTTTCTTTCCTTTAATGAATGAGTAACAGATCATTCTCCTTGATGAAGATGTAAACAAAATAGGAACTAACCTATTTCCTCTTATCTCTCCGCTATCAACACCTTTTCTAAACAAGGGGTCTTAAATTGTTCTCATTTTTTCTTGCTCTAAACTGCTTTTGTTTTAATGTGTTTGTCTGAGGGTGTTAGAGTCAGGGTCTGGGCAGGAAAAAGATGGACTTGATATGGGACTGTTTATGGAGTGTTTGGAAACCTCAAAGATAGTGCCACATCTAGGGTCTAGTAACAGCGAGGCACTCTTGTCACCACTAGTCCTGGAGAGAAAGAGAGAGAGAGAGAGATTAATAGACAGAGGGGGCTGCCCGCAGTAAACTGTGGCCTTCAGAAGAGGGATGCAGTGACCAGGTGATGAGAGAGCACAAAAAATAAATCAATAACCAGTTTCTTTACTTCCCTCACCCCGCATCTGTGGTTACTCCTCATTGGTAGCAATCAAGTCCCGAGGTAAGCAAGGTTGCCTGCTGATTCCCTCCACAAAGGTGAGGCCCTGGGGCCCAGGGCAGGGACGAGAAAGGTGCAAACAGGAGGGGAAGGGGCGGCAGAAAATAGCTAGCGCAGTTTCATTACACACCACTTCCAGAGGGGGGACTATAACCTTATTTCAGACTTAACACCAACAATTTGTAAAAGAACATTGATTTTTGTGACATAGTTTTTTACTGGGAGATGGTATGTACTTTGAAAGGAGACAGAACAGACAAATCCTACATAGCTGTCTCAGAGACTTGATAACTTTCATAGTTATCATAGTGGTCCAGACTAAAAGCTAGGCCAGCCCCAGCTTCCAAGTCCTCTGTTACACTCTCGAGCATGACTGCATGAGAGAGACTGAGTGAATACAACAACTGTACCTCTGCCTTCTCGTGTAGGGGTTTGATGGGATCACACAATACCACTATGAGCTTTCTCCTTCACTTTTTTTTTCTTCCCTCCCTCATCAGTCAACTTGATGATTCTCCCGCACTTTTGCAATGAAAGAACTAAAAGAGGCAGAAATGAGAAGAGCCATCATGGCCCGAGATATGAGCGAGAGTTTGAGGAAGTTTTTTTTTTTTTTTTTGGTGGCTTGGGGGGAAGAAAAGCAACAACCCTTGGGATGAGAGGACCCTGGGGCAACAGATGGGTGAAAAGGACTGTTAGTGTGTTTGCCTGTGCATCAGGACTATTATACCTCTCCCCTTTGGAATTTTCTGAAACACCTAAGAAAAGATTTAAATTGCTTCCCAATTTTGTATTGGAATATGAAGCTGTTTGGATGGAAACCCCAAGTCATCCCAGCTTTTATGTAGGCTACAGAAACGAAGAACAGATGGCCATCTGGACAGGACCGTTTTCCAGGAGGAGAGCACAAAGAGCATGGGAAATCTGAGATCCCAGCCTCACCGTGATGCCTAGGTGAACTCCCTCACCCTCACCTCACATTTTCCAGGAAGACAGAACCTTTCATGGAGGGCAATGGGGAGGGTTTATGGATGAAGAAGTGTAGCCCAGCTCAACATACTAATAGCCCCAAACATTTAATAAATGGGTCGGTGGCCACACCTACAAACAGACTCCTTTTCAAGACAACAAAGCCTACTGGGGATGATTGTAGTTGCTGAGACCAAGCCTTGGCTCCTGCCTGTCCATCATCTCTCGAGTCCTGATCTGGGCTTGTCGCCCATGCTCCCATCTGTCCTGCTCACTGCTTGGCACTCTTTCCTGTCCATAACCTCAGCCTCCGCCTGTCATCTGTGCCTTTGACGAGTCCCTTCTGCAAACTCTAGCCCTAGCGTACATGTGAATTACAAGTTTTGATAACTGCTTTTCTCAACAATGTATCTCTTCCAATCTTGTTTGGCATTCTTGACACTATCTTGGCTCTTATATACACTAGTCCTATATCATAACCAGGACCAGCTGGGGCCTGATGCTAAACCAAGTTCAGGACACTGTCCTGAGAACACTTCAGTGTTGCCAAGGCCAACTATTTCAAGTTCTTGCAAACCAATATTATAGCGCTGATATTTATTTATTTTTTTCCTATAAACCTAGCACTTTGCATGAATTATCTCATGTAATCCACAGGAAATACCCATATATAAAAGAATACTACTTTTCCTATTTTATAGATGAAAATACCAATACCTAGAAGGGTTGAGTGATTTCCATAAGGTCAGGCAGCCAGCTGGTGGTAGAGCTGGGATTAGAACCCGGGCAGCCAGACTTCTGTGTTTAACCACCATGCTATATGTGTCCAGAATGTTGCTGACCTCCAGAAAGAGGATTACCCAAGACCTTCACAAAGGCCTTGCTTTCCAGTCTGGAATACCGCCCGCTTTCTGTACACAATGGGTTCCTTCTCACCCTTCAAGTCTCGGTTTACATGCTTCCTCCTCTGAGGGGCCTCCCCGCTTACCAGTCCAAAGACTGTGTCCCCCGTTTGTATTCGGTCATGCATCCTGTTCTTCTCCTTTGTTGCATCTATCCCAATAAGTATTCCTTTGTACGTGTACTTGTCTAGTGTCTTGTCTTGCTGTGCAAGAGATGGGACTGGGCCTGTTTTGCTCAGCACCACACTCCCAGCACTCAGCTCAACAAGTGACCCATAGTAGATACTCTGTCAATATCTTTCCAATGAAGGAATAAATGAATAGACTCCTTTCCAGCATTCTTCCCATCTTAGAACCTTCCAAAGTTCCACACACTACTTAAATTGTTGAGTCTGTGGCAAATGCTCATCACTGTTTGCTTACTACTGAGAAAGCAAAACTTTTTCCTTTGAGGGTAGATTTTATTTATAGATACGTCTTTTGAGGTCAAATTTGCAACGAGCAAGGTTGTCACAATTAGATAATCTAACTTTGGTTCAAAATGCCTGTGGATTATAAAGTAGTAAGACTGTATGTGTGTCCTACAGAAGCAAGAGCAGAAGGGTGCTAATGATTGTCTGATCCTAAGCAGTGTACAGTCTACAGGAAACAACTCAATTGGTTAGATAAGTTCTGGCACATCTGTCCAAGATAGCTTTATTGCTTTCTAATTCAATTTCCAATGTTCCTGTTCAGTCCAGATTCCTCCAACTTTTTAGACTTAGAACTTCTTTATATATTTCAAAATTATTGAGAACTCTCAAAGAGCTTTCATAATAAGGATATCTATTGATATTTACCATACCGAAAGTTTAAAATGAGAAATTTAAAAATATTTTTTAAATCAATTGAAAATAACATCTTCTTAATATGCTGTTTTGGTTGAAGTATATGGAATATACATATATACACATATAGCATTCATGTGTGCATATATACACATGTGTATATGTGTATATTACACATATAGCATATATACACACACATACACAACTATAGCATATACATATAGCATTGGTATATATGGTTGGAAAAATGAGAACTATTTTAATAGCCCTTTCAGATAATTATGGATATTCTTTGATACTATACCAAAAAATCAACAATTGGTAGTTTCTTAAGGGTTGTTCGATGTGAAATAGGAAACCACATCAATGAAATTTTTGTACTGCTACATTAAAATTCATTCCCCTAACTTGCACTTTGAATGGATCCAGGTACGATTCTGTAATGTCATGTATTTGGTCACTTGAGAGCATTGTTCACTGAGTTATGCACTTCTCGTGTCACGTGCCCAGACAACGCACCTGTGAAACGGTGTGAGCCTGAAACTGGAAAACGGCTCAAGAACCGTGAGACGAAAATGAGCGTGGAAGAGGAGAGACTCCATTGTAGACAAGATAAGCAGTTTTTGTTACCATGTGTTTGGATAGAGACACATTATCGTGGTGCTGATTCTGAATCCTGCCTTTCCTTGCCTACAGGGTGCTTCAGGAGCAATCTTGATGGTCACTGAGTCTTGTTGGCTTCCACTAAGTCCAGCTTCTCGGAGTACACAGAAATATGAGTTTGCTTCTGAGCAGGGAAAGGCAGCAGGAACTCAGGGGGGAGATGTCTTACTTTGTAAACAGGATTTGCCTCTTGGCAGAAATGTGTTTGCTCCCACCAGTCTGAACTGAGCTCTCACTGCTGGCCAGTTTCACTGCGTCTCCTCTCTCTCCGGGGTGACAGTAGTGTTCTGTGGCTATTGCAAATGCCTCAAGACATCCCGGAGAAGACAACTTTGAGAGTAAGGCAAGTGTTTATTTATTTTACAGGCAGGGCTTCATGTTTAAAATGAAAAGTATACTCCTTTCTTCAAAGAGCGTTGCAGCCATGGGGCTGTTCTCTGAGTGGAGCAAACGTCACAGTCAAGCCGCAGTGAATAGGGGAAGGAGCCCATTTTTTAACCGGTAATGTTGAACAACCTGGGTTGTTGTGTTTGCACGCCTGGCCCCAGAGAGGGGACCTTGCCGAGGAGGTAGACTCTGAATGAAGTGGGGGAGAGAAGAGGAAAATGGGCCGTATTTGTCACATCAGTGCAGCCTGACTGTTGTCAGGGAAAACAAAATCTTCCGTGCTTTTGGCATCTTGTCTGGCTCTGAACGGTGCAAGCAGAGTTCTCCTGGGCAGAACCCATTCCACCCTGCAAATGTTGGGCTTGCACCAAAACCTGGCCAGTGAGCCTGAGACACTGAAAGACGTTGCTGACTCGCAGGCCTTACCTCGAGACTGTGGAGGTAGGGCGTTGGGGTGCACTCGGTGGTGACATTTCAGAAACGGGTCAGCCGCTGCCTCATGTCCCTGCCCTACGGTGGATGACACAGACCCTGCTGGAAACCCTGAATGGTGAGTTGGAATCAAGAAAATGTTCTTAATCTGCTATGTCAATGGCCAGGAGCGAAAAGATTACGAAATACGAACGAAACCAGGAGAAAGGGAAAGGGAGCCAGAATGTTTTTCTTCTCCTGAGGAAAGAGTCACTGAAGAAAGCTCAACCTGAGCCAAGTCTGCTCCTTCTAACAAAAACGATGGTGCCTTACATTTTAAAAAAGCTCTTTACCGCTATGGAGCATTTTCACATTTCACTTCGCCGTAATTGTACCTCACTACAACCAAATGAGGTAGGCAAAGGGAAAAGCGAGCCTCACCGCTGCAGAGTATTTCCACGATAAGGAAACATAGAAGTTGTAACAGCTACCCATGCATTCCAGCCGCAAAGCTGCTCCTTGGTGTAAAGCTAAATGCAGGAATGAATGCCAATGTGAGCGCTTTTAGAAAATTTTCTTTTTGATATCACAAAAACAAGAAGGACCTAACCTTTCTTTTCAAATGTAGAACATTCACAATGTGAACAGAAGGTATTCTGTTTTGGATGTTTCTGATGAGATCTTTACATTTTTCTTTTCTTTTTTCTTTTCTTCAAAACAAGAATAAAGGCTTCTGGTGACTTTCAGTTTGTCTTAGTCTTTATTACTCCAAGGGCATTAAGAGTTGACAGTACACGTGCTTCTAGTAATAAGTATTTTTTGGCACTCAGGTAAAATTGCCAGCATCTGGGGCTCTCTTAGCCTTGAGCTGCCACGGGCCTCCTGTTTGTACCTAGAGTCAGAAAATCTACAACTAGCAAAAGAATCAACCTCTTTGAGCCCAGGCTTCCCCCATCTATAAAACGTGATGACAGTATCTACTTTACAAAATGTTACAGTGCTAGACTAGGGGAGATATCACACAGGAAAAAAAGTGGACATGCAATTGCCTGGCACACTAGTAGAGGGTAGATTCATTCAGTGTTGTGCTGGAGTTGATTAGTATGAGCTCATAAGAGCTTATTGTTATATTTTCAGGAATTTTGCTAGCTTGTTCCTAAACCATTGGTGGATTGAAACTGACTATGGTAGGAGTATTCACATCGCAGAAATCAGCAAACATAAATCAAGGTTCCTCCCCAAATAGTGGCTAAAGATTTAAAAGCACACCACCACTGCTCATAATACAGAAAAATATACATTTTTCTCTTGGTTTTCAATTTCCTATATGATATCGTTCTAAAAATATGATGAACTAAATATTTATTGGACATAAATATCTTAAAAATGTACTCAATTTTCTTTCACTGGGGCAGAGCCTCTGTTGGGTTAAAGCATCAGTGAAAATATTGAGGGATTGGATTCCAGGCATCAGTGAGTTTAGTGGTTATGGTGGACTTTTTTGGCTGCCTACCCAACAACGATTCTCCCTGCCTCTGCTCCTTCTCTCACATCAAAGAACTAGGTTCCTTGATTCCAGGGAAGGTAGGACCCAACCCTAATTTACAGCCCCAGGGATGGATCAAAATTGCTCTGGTCACAGAAGGGTGATTCTCCTCCACCAGTGACTGGTCTAACAGTGGGGCCTCTGACTGAGTTCTGGCTTCCATTCTTAGATGAAAAATCAGACCCTCTTTGAAGAAAGCCCCTGAGCCCTCTTCTGTCCATCCACTTTGGTGTAAGGAAATGATGTCAAGTGACCACTAGGCAAAAGGCAGGCGGGAAACAAGCCAAATCCCTGAGGATGTCCGAGAAGAATAGTAGAGAGCATCTATTTCTGTGACATCATTGAGCGACTGGTTGAAATCTGGGCCTGCCTCTCTCCAATAAAGATGGTTTAAACCACAATAACATCTTCCTGTTATTTGTAGCCCAAAGCATTCCTATCTAATACAGGGTGGGCAATATATTACAAGTGTAGCTATCTTTTCAAAGTTCACCAGATTATTATTGTAATTGATACTTACTTATAAAGCCCATCCTGGCTCTAATCTTAAAGAGCAAAGGGCTCAGAGACAGAGGGGACCACATTATGGGAGGAAAAGACAGGTAACAGATGGAGTCTTCCCTCTAGACCTGTATGGATTTGTCCAGCTATTATAATTGAGTCAAGCATGGATGGACATCGCTTTGAAGTCCTTAAAGAGATTCATGCATTGACATCTTGAGACCTCACTCTTATGGTATTTTCTCTAGGTATAATATCATTAGAATGTTTTTAGGATTATTCTTAAGATTATTTTATCCTGAGTTGTTTTGCATGCTTACCAAAAAGGATATCTGAGAAATTCACCCACAGCTGGAAAACAATGACAGATGTTTTAGAGGAGTGATAAAGATAGTGGTGGGGTGCTCTAGAAGTTACACCGATTACCCTTTCAAAGAGAGAAGCAAAATTTGAAAAGAACATGCCATCACACGTGTGAGAAAATAAGAACCTGAAGAGGATGAGAATTTCTAGCAG
The DNA here is from genome assembly GCF_000956105.1 of Propithecus coquereli. Lineage (NCBI taxonomy): Eukaryota > Metazoa > Chordata > Mammalia > Primates > Indriidae > Propithecus > Propithecus coquereli. Next base: position 5,113,667 of record NW_012135858.1, read on the forward strand.
AGGAAATAGCAAACTAGCACGTGGAGTACTGGCCAGGTCAGAATCTGCTTATGACACTTGTTCCCCCAAAGACTGGGCATTTTCGCAGCTAATTGAGTGGAATGCCAGCAGCAATAGAACATGACGAGGACATTTTGACGAAGTAGGCAATGTAGGTCTCTATTTCTGGAGGCAAAGGCAGAGAAATCTGTGCCTTTCTGGATGTCCCCACAGCAGGGGTTTTTGCAGACTTGCTGTAGGAGCACAGGAGATGGGAAATGGGATACAGAAGGGTGTGAAAATAGCCCTATGTTTTGTATCACCCCACTGCCACAGTGCCTGGCTCATGTCTTCTCTGTGCAGCCTGTGATCAAGTCTGATGGTAACTTCTTCCGATACCCCAAAGGCTATAAGCTTCAGAGAGCTCAGCTGCCAGGCTAGTGCCCAAGAGGGACAATGACCATAGTGAGAAGCCACATTCAGGGCCCTCAGCACTGGGAAATGGCAGAGAGTGCTAGGAAGTCTATGAATGGCCTCCGAGGCTGTTTAGAGTTTATAAAGTCCTCCTTTTTCCTTTTGCTGAAAACTCCCATGCAAGTGAAAGGAACCTCTGTCTGGTTTGTTTCAAAGGGGGATTTGTAAAAAAAAAAAAAGTACTCAACATTATCCGAGCAGCTCCTTACTGGCTAATTCTTAAAGCTAAATATCTCCACTGCTCCAAAACATTTTTTTTCATATTACTCAAAGGGACCAGGGATGGGGTCTGATATTAGATGCATTTTCCACTTACACATTCTGTTTCTCTCTCTTTAGGGAGGTAGCCAATGCTTAAGCCCTTTCAGAAACTATTTTTAGGGAACAACCACTCACTAATAAGATTCCATCAGAAAAAAATCAACTTCAGGAAAGTATTCTTGTTATTTGGGATCAATGAACTCCAAATCTCTTAAAGCTGTTGCAGACCCATGAAGAAGCATGTCTTCCTGGTCACTTTCCAGGTAGAATGTAAGCAAGAATGTGCCAGGGGCACTTTAGAGCCATGGCCTTTATTTGGGAGGGTATGAGCGAAATTCCGGAAGTGATATGTAAATGAGTAAGTATGACACCGCCTCACTTCCCTCACATGCAGGAAACAGGCACAAAAAAAGGGAGCATGTGTGTGTGTGTGTGTGTGTGTGTGTGTTATTTAAGCTATAATCATGCTACAATTACATCATTCAAAATGAGACTATAAATAGCTTCAGTGACAGAGACACATTCAAATTATTTCAAAAAATGTGGGCTGGGAGCAGTGCTTCTCCTGCTCCTGCTGCTGGTGATTTAAAAAATTTGGGAACCTAGGAAAAGCCACATAACCTAGGCACACGTGCGAAGAACAGGAATTGGAGTAGAGTCAGGCGAAAGGGAGAGGAGGAATTTGTCCAACTCCACACAGGTGGCCTGCCACTCACGTGATAACCGGCTACTCTTGGTGGGTCTGTGCCCCCCATCTCATTATTTCTGTGTTTTCGTAGTTTTTGCTTCCTCATCTGCTCAGAGTTTCTGTTTCCCCTTCATTTCTCTGGCCCTGTGTGGATCCAACTGTACCCCACGATTTCTCCCAATATTCCCTTTTAGCCCCTGAGCTTGCATCTCCCTGCCTCATGCACCAAGTATTTCCTCACTCCCTTTTCCGGAAGAGAATTTGATGGCTCTGTTTATCTTTTCCTATTCCTTTTCTAATCCTGAGGATTGTCAGCCATTGGGTACAGCCAGCTGTAACCTAGGAATAGGGTCACATGGTTCAAAGCATGGTGGCTCAGACGGTCTCTTGCTTAAGAGCATGGATGGGGCAGTTCCTATGAACAATGGTGGGCGCCATGGTGATACGCCTGACAGAAATATGTGTGTGTGTCATTAAAACATTCTCTTAATTAAGCTAATATTCAGGATGTTTTTCATTTGATTTGTTGAACAGGACTAAAGTTTATGTGCACGTATATGTGTGTTTTTTATCCTGAACCTGAATACTCTGGGGGAAAATACCACAGAACGCGCATCTCAGCTGAACTCTTAGCTCCACCTTGAGCTTTTCTTGACCATCCAATCTAAAGAAACAACAGAGCCACTTGCCCCCACCTCGACTGCCCATCGCTATTTCCCCATCGCTGTTTCCTACATGGCTATCACTGTCTGAAGTTACATTGTTGTTAATCTGTTTCCTCTCCAGATATAAGCCCCTTGAGGGCAGGGACTTGGCTGATTTTATTCACCACTTTATTCCTCAGCATCTCAGACTGTGACTGACACAAATAAATATTTGTTAAATAAATGAATTAATAAATAAATGAGTTGATGATGAATGCATAAGAGAAAAAATACTATGTAGTATGTAGATCTTCAGCTTTAGTGCACGTAAGAATCACGTAAGAAGCATTTCTGAGATAGAACCCAGGATTCATTCCTGTAAACCGCTGTAAATGATTCTGATGTGAGTGTCCAAGGACAACATTTTGATAAACAATGCTGTAGCTGAACGTACAAGATCTTCAATTTGAAGTTCTCCGCCGAGCCAATACCAGGATGAACACAAGCTTAGAGGGGAAGCTAGCACCGGGAACACTAGCACTTGCTCCATTTGTCACCAAGGACTGACATGACCTATGTGCCACCAACTAGTCTGTTGCTCCCAATTAGATCAGAAAGGTATCAAATCCTCTTCAAGTCCCAGCAAGCTACATTGCTTGGAACCCTCTCTCAGAGCAACTGGCAGAGTTTCTGAACATAAAATATTCACCAACAGACCTAACTCAGATTAAGATTTTATGTTAGGATATATTATTTTCCTCCACCGTAATTAAAGTTCTTCTTTACCTAGGATGCCCTCATGTAATTCTTTTGAACTATTTTATAAAATAACTTATTGAAAATGGAAAAAAAAGTCCGTGTAGTAGATACTTCTCACAACAACCTATGAGGAGGGTGTTCTTATTATCCCCACTTGATGGATGGAGAAACTGAGTTAACTGACCTACCCAGCTGATAACAGGTGCTAAGTGAATATAGGAGCTGGGCTGTGGTCCCACATACTCAGATTCTAGAGGTGCACAGTCATCCCCTTAAGTGCAAAAGAGAGATCTGGGTGTCAGTGATGTCCTTTGAGCAATATTTAAAGCCAGCCCTAACCAGAACTTTCCAGATGCATGGGCCAACTATACCCTTTTTATTTAAGCCAGATGGTTATTTTCTGCCCTTGGCAGAACAGAATTAATATCAGTTAGAAGAATACTAATACCTACTTCCACTACTATTTTTTTTTTCATTTTTAGATAGATTCCTTTTTGGCTTTGAATTGTTATTTCTGTGCCACACTGACATTTTTCATAAAGATATTCAGAACATGTAATATATGGTTGGCACTATGTAAATATGTTAGGTAAATAAATTTATTCATCTTACGTTTGAGCCCCTCCTAAGTTCCAACCCACTACCTTTCCTTCCACATAGTCATCAAATTAGTGACTTATGCCCTGATTTTCCTTTGGGGTATAGTTTCTTTCTTACTTGAGAAAGTTCTAGAGAAACAATTTATTTTCATGGTCTGGAGCAAGTCTTAGATGGAATCTTACAGCACTTTGAAAATTGTATTTGAATTATTAGCCACAGAATAAGAGTTGCTGTTTTTTATAGGGGAGCTGTATTTTAAAATTCCCAGGTGAACATTATGGTCATTTCAAGACATTGGCAAATGTGCTGGTTAATCTCCACCCCACCCCCATTTATTCTTTGCCCTTCACTGCCCTGCTCTGCACTCTGGGTGGGGAGGCACCCCGATGCACTGCATCATGACACCCATTTGTCCTGCAGTTTCTTGATGGACATCAGAGAGCCAGAGAACAGAGAAGTCAGGGCGTTTCATACCCCACCTTCTCCTTGCCCTAGATACTGTACTCCGCCAGTGGCTTTCTCCTTCAGGAGCACGGCTCCTATCAGTCTGCTCTCTTCTACTGGTCTAGCTCTCACTGTTTCCTAGGCCTTCAGGCCAAGCTAGGTGCAATAACTCTTGCTAGGCCCTGGGAGCCTCAATGCAGCATATTTTCCAAAATGATCACTACAAAATTTCCCATTCTGCATGTTCTTACAGAATCTTGCCACTCCTGCATCAAGGGTTGGAATCTGTCTCTTCGTCTTGAATTTGGGCTAGATTTTGTGTTGGCCTTGACAAGTAGAAGTCACATGGGGATGTTAGAGTAGAAGACTAGGAGACAGGGCTGAGACTAGCTGCAGGGGTTTGCAGATTGGGTGCAGGTATTAAAGTAAACAACCCTCAGGCAGAAGCTAACTAGAGGGGCTGATAACCGCAGGCAAAAACCGGCTTCAACTGGCTTGTCAGCTATCTCTGTCACCTTTCATGAACATTGGCTAATTACAATATCATTTACATTGCAGTTTTAAAATTTCTCTGCCCTTGAAATCACCATGACAGTTCTGAGACAACCATATAAACTATGAAAACGAGAAGGAACCCAGTTCTAGGAATTACTACCTAAATTAGTAAAAGTCAACCTCTTGGTTTTCAATATTTCTCCCCTCAGTTAGTAAAACTACATGAGATCTAAAACTACTTCCTCATAGTGCAGCTGTTCTCTTTCCAGCCTGCCCACTCTCCCCGCAAGTGTACTTTCACTTTCAATAAAAAGCTGTCCCTTGCTTGGCTCATGTGGTGCATTCTGAAATTCTTTTCCTGACAATCACCAAGAACTTGGAAAAACCTCCACTTGGAGGCCAGTACCAGGGACCCAATGTGACTTGCAAGGCTAAGTCACAAAAGGAGATAAATGTTCCTCTTGGTGCTCCTGGGGCATGCACATTTGGAGCCTTCAGCCACCACATCAGAAGCCCGGTTACCCTGAAGAGTGACCATGTGGAGAGGCCACATAGAGACAGAGCTCTGCCCAAGGAGCCCTACCTCTGCCAGCCCCCAAATGTTTGAGCCTCCCGGATCCAGGTGCAGGCATGTGAGTGGGTGACTCCAGATGATTTTTTTTAGCCGATGTCTGACTACAACTGCATGAGACACCCTGATGAGAACCATCTTGCTGAGCTCGTTAAACCTCTGGAACTGTGAGAAACAATAAGAAAATGATTATTGTTGTTTTATACCACTAAGTTTTTGTGTGGTTGTTTAGGTAGCTCTAGATAACCGATACACTTAACATTTCTTGCTAGTTCCCTTAACTCTACTGACATCTCTTCAAACCCCAGCTGAAGATGCCTTCTGTCCCCCGTAGGACCCGACTGACATACTAAGAAATGTCACAAGATAGCATTATATACATTAGAACTGAAAAGGACCTCAGAAATCCCAGCATGAGACCTCCCCTTTAGTTTTCAGGTGAGGAGAGTGAAGGCTCAATTGAGTAAAAATCAAATAGAATTCTATGGGTAGAGAACTGAGGTCCTGACTACTGCAGTGACTCACCTAATGCCCACAGCTCATAGGGCCCAGATTAGAACACATTAGAACACAGACCCTGTCCACAGCTTTCCCCTATCTAGAATCTTACAAATACATTTTACAACTTAAATCACTTTGTGTCTTGGTGTAGACTTTTTAGTCCCCAAGACCCCGGACTATTGGGGCGTCAGCAGAGACCCGTTATTTTTTTTCTACAAGGAATATGTGCTGTGTTATCTGTGCCTGTGTGGCATGACCCTGGCTCCCAAACTGAACAGACTGTTTCTAACAAGGACTGGCAGCTTCTCTTTGGAGAATGGCAGGAACGGCTTTTTGGCCAGGCCAGCCATCTCCTCTCAGCCCTCTCTCTTCTCTGAAAGTCACTGTTGCAGAAACTCGCCATTTGCCATCCTTGAGGCCCAGGAGATTATTAGGGGGTTGCATGTACTTCACTCAATGCTGGAGCTAGGTAAGTACCTTAGGTGTGCATAGACACCAAACAAATATTCTTAATAAAATAATTCAGTAATTTCCTTGCCATTCTTATGCATTCTGTTGTTCATGCTAGAGTCTAATAATTCAGATTTGGATGTGTGTGTGTGTGTCTATATATATTTATCACACATTTCTCTGTGGATTAACCAATCCATGCTAAAATAACATTGTTACTTTTTATTTTTTAGAGGCAAGGTCTCACACTGTCACTCAGGCTGGAGTGCAGTGGCATGATCACAGCTCACTGCCATCTTGAAATCCCAGGGTTAAGTGATCCCACCACCTTGACCTCCCAAGTAGCTAGGAGTACAGGTGTGTGCCACTATCCTAGCTAATTTATTTATTTTTTGAGACAGGGTCTCACTGTATTGCCCACTCTGGCCTCAAGCAGTCCTCCAGCCTCAGCCTCCCAAAGTGCTGTGATTACAGGAGTAAGTCACCATGCCCAGCTATACTATTTTACTCTTTTAATGTAATTTCATTTTAAGAAGCTCTTCCTGAAGAGATAATGTTTAAAAAGAAAGTACAGGAATTGGAAACAGTAAGACTGGGGTTTCAGATACTACGCGAGGACTCTTTCAGTTTTGGAAGACTGCAATTCAACTTAAACCGGCAGAAGCAGAAAAGGAATTGTATTAGTCTCATATGATTGAGAAGTCCAGTTGGAGTACAGTTGAATCAAGGTGTTCAAATGACATCATCCGGAATGTGTCTCTTTTGGTCTCTCAACTGTTCTTTCCTTACCATTGGCTTCAGACTCAGGCAGGCTCTCAGCTCAGGGTGGCAAGATGGTCACCAACAGTTCCAGACTTAGCCATCCCAGTGCAAAGATTGTGTCTCTTTCCTTCCAGTCCTGGCACAAATCACAAGGCTGGTTCTTGTTGCTCCTCTGTGGCTGTAGAGAGTAGACACTTTTGATTAGCCAAGGTTGGGCTATGAACCTACCCCTGAAATCATAAGAACTGAGAGTAGAAGGGGATGGTTCCCAAGAGGAAAACTGGCCTACTTTTACCAGAACAAAGAGATGATGCTGGGCAAGCTTAAACAACAGATGCCCACTGCAAAGTATCTTGGCAAGATAGCATCACAAAATACATCCATTTGCATGGCCTATGAGGAATTTCATGACCTGGTCCCCCTGACCCACCCAACCACACCTGTCGCTACTAACCAGTTTCAGTATTTAACAGCAGACGTGCTGACCTTCCGGCGGTTGTCCCCAGACTGCCATGCTCTTTCATACCTCTGGGCAGAGATGTGTTGGTAGATATTTAACAACTGGCTCTATAGGGGCAAAAAACACTCTGATAATGTGCCAATTTCTGTTGTGTAAATACTCTCACCATGACTGATTTTGAGCTATGACGTGACATCAATGAACATGGAGTTGGGAGGAGAGACCACAGTCAATTCTTCCAATCAGTACAAGTAGACTCCAGCACACTTCACCTCTGGGGTCTTCACCCATTCTGCTCTTTCTGCCTAGAATGACCTCTCCAGCCCCTCCAGTTCCCCACAGACTCCTCCAGTCTAATTCCTACAGGTCTTCGACCTGTGGCCCAGCTGTTGGCACCTTGCTTGGGAGCAGTGCTGCTCCTACCTGCTTCCAAGACCCCTGCGTTTCCCTCCAGTACAGACACTCATGGGTGTCTCCCATTAGGTGACAAGCTCATGGAATCCACTGCTTTTTGCATAGTACCTAGTACATAGTAAGTACTCATGTTTATTGAATTAATAAATGAACATACTCCTTGTGTCTCATAAAATCTTTTCTTGTGGGCAGCTGTCTACTTTACCCAGTACAAGACAGAATAAATTTACAAAAGATGTAAACAATGCAGCTTGGAAATGACTTTCCAAGGGTTTGGCTAGTTGCTTATCCTCACTTCATTAAGATGCCTATGCCCGAAGTGATCAATAATTCACTTTTTGGTTCCCCATCCTGCCTGTGCCTTCACTACCCATGAAGCCCCAGGGAGGCATTCATTAGTGAGTGAGAGCCTCATGCAAGGATGGAAGCTGTCTGTGTGAGCTGAGTGCATTGCTTATTTTTGCCCGTGAGAAATGCTCTCCAGAGGGGCAGTAAAGCCCTTTTGGGGTGTGCGTGGCACGGCCGGGTATGCTAGGCAGTGGCGGGAGGGAGATGGGGACAATGGGCATTCAGGAGGAAAATTCGAGGGATACTAATTCATTCCAGAGCTTGAAGGGAGTGAACATTCTATGCTCTAAAGAGCTTTGAAGGTTGGTATAATATTGTACCCCTTTTCTGGGAAATTTTGCATAACAATAGATCATTCTGACTCTCAGCAATATATTTAATAAAAAACAGACATTGAGAATAAGTGGCCCCCTCCAAGAAGAGGTCAGTTTCTACTTGTATAGAGGTAGAAAATAACACTTTTAAGCCTCCTGGGTACCCCATAGAAGAGACCCAAATGCACATGTTCCCGTCCTCCCTCGTGCCTCTACCCTCAAGAGAGGAGTTGGGGTAGGAGGGCACGTGCGTGTGTGCATACACGTACTCACTGGCTGCGGTAACAAGGCAGACGGGAAGTGGAGGACCAACAGCTATCGCCTCGTGAGAGTGCCTTTAAAGACATGGTCTCTGCTTTAAGGGAAAGGAGCTATCATTAGCTATCATTTCTTGCATCTTATTATGCTCCATAGCATCGTTACTATTGGAAGGGTTTTCTCTGTCTTCTCTGTTTCACTAACTCCTTACACTCCCTCAGCAGTATCTAAAGCACTTGCACATGATGTTGTGACTTTGTCTAGAAAACTTTACAGCCAAAAGAAATGGTTCTTTACTTGGGTCATGACCCCCAAGGGGGCCCGAAGTGGACTTCAGAGGTCTAGTGCATGCCTTACCATTGAATGCAAGATTTCAGTTGTCTGGGGAAGGGGTCCATAACTTCGACTAGTGTCTCATACAGGCTCCTGGAGCCCACACTATTACGAGGTGGGCCCATTACTTAGTAGAATCAGGCTGTGATCAAGGTGTCAGGAAGGTACTGTTGTCTCGCAACAACCCTGTATGGTGGTCAGAGCGCAGAGGTGATGCCCTGAGGGAGAAAGCAGGTGAGCCTGGGTCTCGGGTAGCTGAAGTTTAAATGCTGCCTCTGCCCCTGCGTTGTTGGGAGACCTCGGGCAAGTTGTATAACCTCCCTGATCTCAGTAGTGTTACTGAGTGATTTGAGAGTTAAATGGACAAAGTACAGAGTGTTTGAAAAGTTGGGCAGCATAGGCCAAACTTATTTTTAAATAGTATGTCAATTATATTTTCCAGTACTGCACTCAATATATTTTTCTTCAATATCCAGACACCTTTTCAGGTGAAGAACTTCTCACTTTAAAGCGATGAATCCAATTGTCCATCTGAAAAACTACAATAAATACGTGTTTTCTGTTCCCAGACTTTTTTGAACCCTCTGCAGTGTACTGAAATTTAGAAAAATTTTACTGGAAAAGCTGTTTAGAGGTTGAAGAAAAAAAATGTTGAGCATATTATTTAAAAATAGGTTTATCCTATGTTTCCAGACTTTTTGGACACCTTCTATATACAAGTTGTTGAGACACTGGTATTTTATTTTTTCTTGTAGAAGGAGCAGAGGTATGCAAATTCCAAAGAGATCAGGCAGAAGCACAACTAGAGGTCTCTAAATTCTCGGTCTACATTCCATTAACTGTTCACTCCTAGCTTTCAAGTGTGCAGCTGAAAATTGAGAGGGATTGTGACCTGAGATTACAGAGTTACATTTGGAGATAAAAGTTTCCTGAATGAGAAATAAATCTTATTAGCAAAGCCAAACATCTGAGCTATAATTCCCCAACTTCTTTTCTCCTGTGAAGTTGTGTTATAACCTAAGAAGATATAAGGAGCACTAAGCACTCATGTGCTAAAAGATGTTATTAATGAAGTAGGGGTGGCCCTGGTGCCATTTCAGGGTCCAAGCCCCACTTCATAGACGTTTTCCGCGAGAGTAGCACACTAAAGCCACTTTGAGGTCGTGAAGCAGTGAAAGGAGTTGTTCCCAGCCCCAGCAGTTCAAAGAGTCACCTAGAAGGCTTTTGAAAAATACAGATTCCCACATTATACTCCTGGAGATGCTCATTCGGGAGTTCTGGAGGAGGGCCCAGAATCGATGTTTTTAACGAATGTCCCTGTGAGTCAGTTGATCAGTTAGGTTTGGGGACTTACTTCTGAGGGACCCATAACCAAAGCTGAGTCATCTTGGACAGTCTCTCTGTGACTCACTTCTATAAAGCAGTAACTGAGTATGTGTAAGAATCACCCACAGAGCTCATTAAAAATGCAGATTTCATGCCCAGTAGAAAGTGGCTAAAATGACAAAGACAGAAAACAGCAAATATTGGTGAAGATATGGAGCAGCTGGAACTCTCATTACGTTGCCGATGGGAACATAAAACTATACAACCTTTTTGAAAAGCTGTTTGGCATTTTCTTATAAAGTTAAACATAGGCCCACCCTGTGATCAAGCAATTCCACTCCTAGGTTTTTACCTAAGAGAGGTGAAAGTATATGTTCACACAAAGACTTGTGCACAAATATTCACAATAGCTGAAAACTAGATACACCTTCCAGTGGGAGGTGCCCCCATAATCCACAGCCTTGCATAATCCCCTCAATTGTGGGTGGAACTTGCAACTTCCTTCTAAGCAATATGTCAAAGGTGACGGGATGTCACTTGCATGACTGTGTTACATTATCTAAGACTCCATTTTAGCAGACTGAGGAGAAAGACTTTCCGGCATCACCAGCAGGTGCTCAAGATGCTCCACCAGAAGCTTTTTAATTTGGTTGAGCACCTTGAATTTGAAATCCAAAATGCTCCAATGAGCGTTTTCTTTGAGTGTCATGTTGGCACTCAAAAAGTTCCAGATTTTCAGGATTGGGATGCTCAACCTGTATTAATTAGCTCACAATTTCCATGGGTCAAGAGTCTGGGTATGGCCTAGTCAGGTCTTACAAAGCTAATTGATCAACACTTATGTGCACATATGGAAATAACATTCATTGGAAATCAAGCAGGTGGGAGGCAGAAGGAGGGGACTGGGCATACTTTGACTAAAACGATACAAAAGCAATTTTGTAACCAAAACATTTGTACCCTCATAATATTCCTCTCTCTCTCTCTCTCTCTCTCTCTCTCTCTCTCTCTATATATATATATATATATATATAATATTATATATGTATATATCAAAGGACACTGTGAAGACTCGGATTTTACTTAGCATGAGAAGGGAGGCCATTGGAGGGTTTGAACAGAGGAGGGACATGATGAATCGGTACATTGCAAGTAATCCTTATTTTAATATGAGCTGCTGCTTCTACAATTTTTAAAATGTGTAAAGTTCTGTCTTTGACATGGCCATCTTTGTATTGCCTTTTTGGCAATGGTTGAGGAAGGCATTAAACTCACCATTGCCTCTTAAAAAAAGAAAAAGATGCTCAACCAGTAAGTATAATGCAAATATTCCAAAATCTGAAAAAAAAAAAAAAACCCAAATCTGAAACACTTCTGGTCCCAAGCATTTAGGATAAGGGATACTGAACGTGTAAATGTATGTTGTTTTAAGATTCTAAGTTTGAGGAAATTTGTTACTCAGCATAGTAACCTAATGCACAACCCAAATGTCCATCAGCAGGTGAATGTACAATTGTAGCGTGTTCCTACAATGGAATATTACTTAGCAATAAAAAGGAACTAACAATTGATACCTGTAATACTATGGATGAATCTCAAAAACATTGTGTTGAGTGAAAGAAGCCTGGCTCATAGGAGTATATACAAGTGATCGAAATCAGAATAGTGGTTGTTTCGGGGAGGATAAGTGATTGGCTGGAAGGGGCCTTGGGAAACTTTCTGGGGGATAGAAATCTTAGTTGGGGTGGTGGTATGTTACATGGATGTATACATTTGTTGAATCCCACCGAATGGTGCACTTAAAATCTGTGCATTTAATTGTATGTAAATTACACTTCAATTTTAGAAAAATGCAAGTACCCCTCTCCCAGATTCTGATTCAGTGGTCTAGGGCAGTGGGGTATAAGAGTCTTCATTTTTAGCAAGCATCTCCAGACGATGCTAACGCAGAAGTCTTTTGACTGCACTTTGAAAAACACCCCAGAGCAGCAGGTCATTTAAGCAGGAAGGATAGAGGAATCAGAAACATATGGTTTCTTCTGACTCAGTCTAGCTTTCTCTCAAGGGACTTGTATTCTAATTAGAACAACAATATCTTCATTCATCACTCGGTCAGTCAACAGGCAATTTCATTCAGTCCAACTAATTGAGTATTTTCTGGGTACTTGCTATTTGTCTTATTTAAAGACATCATAAGACACAGCCATTCTTCCAAAAGTGCTAAAAATTTAATTGAGGAAAATTGCTTATATATGTATGAAACTGGAAACCCTTCAATTGCAATACAAAGCCAACAGGATAATCACTCATTCTCTAGTTATTGAATCTAGTTTTTCTTTCTCACTTTCCAGAATATTCCCAATAGCCCCCCATTTCTTTACGTCTCTTTATCTTTAAAGTCACTTTTTTTTATTTTTTTATTTTTATGTAGGCTATACTTAAATAGTTTTTTTTTATTTATTTATTATACCAGGGTTTTGTGAGGGTACAAACATTGTAGTTACACTTTATGTCTTTGCCTCACTCAAATGCAGGTTAAAGGCATGCCCTTCCCTCCCTTTAGTGCTCCCCGTGTCCTTTAGTTGTAGATTTGCCCCCCAACCCCCTAATCCCTAGAGAGTATTTCTGCCATGTGATCAACCTAGTGTTGATCAGTTAGTACCAATTTGAAGGTGAGTACAAATGGATCCCGCTCTTCTGCTCTTTTGGTGCCCCACTTTGGATAATGGGCTTAAGTTTAATCCAGGAAAGTATAAGAGGTGCTAGATCACTGTCGTTTCTTATAATTGAGTAAGTTACTTTTTAATGGAATATTTCATATTTAATGATCATTCAGACGTTGTTCCCACTGTTAGTTTTCTTTCAATCTTAGAGACTTTTTTCCCCTCATTTTACCCATTTTTGTTTAAGTTGGCCATGAATTATGCTGCTGGACAATTTCAGGAGCTCTTAGTTGAGGACCACGGCAATAATCAGCCCCACCTGCCTTCCTTGATGTCTTGGCAAAGCCCTTGGTACTGCCCCAGGTTCCAAGAGCCAACGAAGAAAGCTTTTTGTAATCAGAAGCGCAGCTGGCCAGATGGAATACAACACTCTACTCCCCAGATGCTGCTGCTTCTCACTGAGCTTATTTCACTCAGAGAATGATGAATAACTATCTTGCCTAAATTGCTGATAGAGCCCCCATTGAGAAACATTAGGCTAGACTTACGTATCAGCACACAGCTCTGAGTATATGCCCCATACCATCAGCATTGAATGTTGATGGCACAACCTCACAGAAGCCCAGACGCCCATGTGCCTTGTTCATACCATCATCCTTTTGATAAGATAGGGGAAGAGGAGGAATGCAATGCCGCTGTCAGGGTACCCAAGCCCAAGTAGACCCCCTTGCTGGATCTGGCTTTTTCAGAAAGGCTGAAAGGCAAATAAATGACATAGGCATACAGCAGGTGGGCCCCAGGGTGGTGGACCACAGACATGGATCTGGATATGAAGGCCGACAGCTGTAGAGTCTTGGCCTTGCTTTGCTTGTCATCTGTCATGTTGGGATTTTCCCAAAGTTAGAAGCCTCCCATGTGTGGTTCCAAAGGAACTTTGGAGGATATGCTTTGTCACAGGGTGCTATGTGGAGGAAAGTCCTTGTAGGTAGAGCCTGCCGTGATGGTGGCAACTGCAGTGACAACAGTGAAAATGTGTCATTCTAGCAAGAATATCCCAGCATGTTCCACTGTGGAAAGTGTGAAGAGCAAACAGGAATGACTGGTGAAAATAAAAACGGTAGAAGCGAAATGAGCCAGAGACCCTGGAGAGACACAGGGAGAAAATGGAAGCAGGAGGGAGACACAGAGAGAGAGAACCCTTGTTGAACTTCACACTGACCAAAAGGCAACATAAAGAGAAGATTGCATGTTCCTCTGGCTTCTGACTCCTGGTCAGCTATGAGTAAGACTGGGTCCTTTTAGAAGTTAGACTGAGCCTATACATGTTCCAACTAATGCAGGGGTAATGGCAGTGTGACATTAGAAACTACAGGAGGCCTTGTGGGGTATAATATAAGAAGGCTGATTTGCATGTGTGCATAATGGAACTATTCTTATTCCTTTTCGGTCGTGCCATGTATTTCTTTTCTGATGCCTCCTGCTCTTCTTGACATCCAAATGTCAGAGAGCCTCCTCTTTTCATATTTATGTACACTCACTGCCCTGGTGAGTTTATCCCAATTTATCCTAACAACTCCCAAATTTATATATCTAGTCCAGAAGTTTTTTCTGAACTCAAGTTTTGTGTATGCAGTTGTACACTCAAAATTTCTACTTGTAGTCCAATATCCATCTCAAATTTAATGTGCCTAAACCATCACTTGATCTAACCTGATAACCTTGTTTCTACTCCAATCTTCCTCCTCATCTCAGTAAATGACACTTCATCTATTAATGGTGAGATGATTTAGATGACAGCATCCTGCATTCTGAATCAGCAATGTAAAGGTATGAGACTTCTAGAAGGGTCTGGGAGGTAGGGAGTGTATTTTGCATGTGAGAGGGACATGAATCAATGTGGGTTGGGGAATAAACTGTGGTAGCCAGCCTTCAAGATGTCCACCAGTGATCCCAGTCCTCTGGTATTAATATTTCTACCTTTTTATTTTTATTTCTTTTGATACAGAGTCTCACTATCTTGCCGAGGCTGGTCTTGAACTCCTGGGCTCAAGCAATTCTCCTGCCTCAGCCTCCTGAAGGGCTGGGACTATAGGCACGAGCCACAGCACCTTGGTACTTCTACTCTTGTTTGTCCCTACCACACTGAATATGGCTACCTGCGTAACTAATAGGATCTACAGAAATGACGGTGTGTGACTTCTGAGACTAGATCTTAAAAAAATATAGCTAATCTAACCTTGCTCTGTTTTGGAATATATGCTCTGGGGGAAGCCAGCTGTCATGTCATGAGGACACTCAAACAGCCATGTGGAGAAGTACATATGGCAAGCAACTGAGGCCCTTGCCAACAGCCAACGCCAACTAACCACACATGTGAGTGTGCCATCTTGGTAGCAGACCCTCCAGTCCCAGTCAAGCCTTCAGACAACTGCAGCCCTGGCCAACATCTGGACTGCAGCTTCTTGAGTGATCATTTCAGTGCTTTGTCACCACTTCAGAAGAGATGCCATCAAGGAAGATTTGATATGGGAATATAAAGGTATTG
>NW_012135858.1:5130050-5155224 GCF_000956105.1 Propithecus coquereli
AGATACCACTTCACATAATTTTATAATTTAAAAACAATAATAAAAAGGTAAATAACAAGTATTGAGAGAATGTGTAGAATTGGAACTGTTGATGGGAATGCAAATGGTTCAGCTACTGTGGAAACCAGTAGGCAGTTCCTCAAAAAGTTAAACATAGAATTGCCATATGACCCAACAATTCAATTCCCAGGTATATACTCAAGAAAATTGAAAACATCATATAAAAACTTGTACACAAATGTTTATAGCAACATTATTCATTAATAGGTAAAAAGTAGAAATAACCCAGATGTCCATCAATCGATGAATGGATAAATGAAATGTGGTATATTCATACAATCGAATATTATTCAGCCATAAAAAGAAACGAAGTTACTGATAACACACTGTAGCATGGGTGAACCTTAAAAACATTATGCTAAGTGAAGGAGGTCCGTCACAGAAGGCCACATATTACTTGATTCCAGTTATAGAAAGGGCTCAGAATAAGCAAAAACATGGAGACAGAATATAGATAAGTGGCTGTCAGGGACTGAGGGGGTGGGAGTGACTACTGATGGGTATGAGGTTCCTTTTGGGGTGATGAAAATGTTCTGGAATTAGATAGTGGTAGTGTGAATAAGCTAAAACTACTGAATTTACACTTTGGTGAATTTTATGGTATGTGACTTATAATAAGTTTTAATCTCACTAAAAAAATGGAAAAAAGGGAAGTGGCCAATAAACGTGGGAATAGATGATCGAACTTGCTAGCAATCTTTAACATTCAGATTAAATGAGGATTCATTTTTTTCATCATTAGATTAGCAAAGATTTAAAAATCTATAACACAGTATTTCAAAGTTATAAAGAAACTCGTATCTTGTTAGGGGAAGAGTAACCCGGCATAACACGTTCTACCCTTTGAATAAGCAACCTCATTTCCAAGAATTTATCCTATGCACATCTGTGTAAAAGCAAATGTTTAAAGCTGTTGGCTGTACCATTGTTATCAAGAGTAAAAAACTATAAACAATTTAATTGTACAGTCTCTGACTTACGATGGTTCAATTTGTGATTTTCAACTTTACCATGATGTGAATATCACAGTAGAAACAGTACTTTGAGTATAACCATTCTGTTTTTCACTTTCAGTACAATAGTGAATAAATTATATGAGATATTAAATACTTTATTATAAAATAGACTTTTTGGTATATTATTTTTCCCAATTATAGGCTAATGTAAGTGTTTTGAGCATGTTTAAGATAGGTTAGGTGGGCACGGTGGCTCACGCTGTAGTCCTAGAACTCTATGAGGCCAAGGTGGGAGGATCACTTGAGCTCAGGAGTTCCAGACCAGTCTGAGCAAGAGTGAGACCCCATCTCTACTAAAAGTAGAAAAATTAGCTGGGCATGGTGGCACACCTGTAGTCCCAGCTACTTGGGAGACTGAGGCAGGAGGATTGCTTGAGCCCAGGCATTTGCAGTTACATTGAGCTAGGATGATGCCACTGCACTCTAGCTGGGGTGACAGAGTGAGACTCTGTCTCCAAAAAAAATAGATTAGATGTATTATAATAATGCAGCTCTTTTTTTTTTTTAATTTTTTCCTTTTTAAGTAGAGACAGGATCTCGCTCTTGTGCAGGCTGGTCTCGAACTCCTGAGCTCAAGTGATCCTTCCACCTTAGCCTCCCAGAGTGATAGGATTACAGGTGTGAGCTACCGCACCAGGCCAATAATGCAGTTCTGACTTAATGATATTTTCAACTTATAATGGGTTTATTAGGACCTAACCCCATTATAAATCAAGGAGGATCTGTAGAGCCATACAACAGAATGCTAAGCTACTGCTAAGACAAGGTAAGTTTATATAGAAAGATGCCCACAATATATTGCAATGTTCAAAAAAAAGTTATCACAACTACATATGTATTAGCTATGTATAAAATAGCTATAACCTTTTAAAAATGTTATATTACATGTACACTTAAAAATAAATACATATATATACATCTACACTGTACATAAAATAGTTCCTATTTTTGTTCAAAATGTATGTATGCATGCATATCAATTTGTAAAAATGAAAACTAGGGAAATATACATTGAAATGTTAATAATGGTTGTTGGGGATGGGGAGAGGAGGAGATTTGGGGGAAATTTTACTTTCTATTTAAATTTCCTGTTAAAACTTCCTGTTTTAAAGATGGCCATATTTGGATCTTCTATAACCAGAAAAAATAATCACTACTAATAAAAATGAATGACTATCTTGACAGCTCAAAATATAATATGTGCACATTACAGCATATTTTAAGGTACTTTAAAGGAATACTTTAGAGAAGAAAATGAAATTTCTTGAGATTCACCATCTAGGTAATCCTGGAATCATTTTTTCCTTGAGTATTGCTTTATATGTGTTCACCATGGGTTAATTAAAAAAAATTTCTCTCATGCAGTTACTAAGAGTTTATATCCTTTTATACCTAAAGAGAAAAGAGCTGGGACTTTGGAAGTAACAGGCTTCTGCTGGTGGACCATAATCGTGCTACTCAGAGGACTGCTGTGCCTGTGAGGAAGGATTGGTTGCTAATATCACTATGGTGATCAATAATTTCACAGTTAACAGAGAACTTCTGCACCTACCATCTCGCCAAACTTGGGGCCTAAATGCTGCTCCATGCTCCTTAGGAGCAGGTTCCTATTTCATTAACCACTGTAGCCCCAGGATCTAGCCCAGGCAACGTGCACAACAGGCACTTTCTAAACCAAACTGAAGTTGGGGAGAGAAAGGGGCAACAAGATCCCCATCCCCCTCATGCACTGGGGGAATGGGAGACAGGGAGGAGAATGTTGAAAACAGAGATGAGCAGGAAGTCTTTTAATAGGGTTTCAAATTGCTCCTTCTTCACCCCCCTCATTCCACCTTTAAAATCTAGATAGGAAGGCAAGACCAGAGGCCAGAGGAAAGTGACAAGAGGGAAATGAACAAAGGGAATGACAAAGGCAAGTTTCATCTAGTCCCTGTTTTCCAGAGGCCAGTCACAACCTCTGAACTGCAAGGTGAAGAGTATGAAGCTGTCCTCTATTAGAAAAAAGTCCTAGGTATTCAGTCTTTTGTCCTCTAATCACAGGGAACTGTTTTTTTGTTTTTTTTTTTAAAGCTAACCATGGTCTGGTCTATCTTAATATTTAGCTGAGTTATACCAGGAGGTTACTATTTGAAATTGTCACACTTTTCAAATACCTCAGCTGTTGACAAACATGGCTATAATGCAAATGGTCCAAAGTCTCTTTGAAACTGCCAAACTTGAGGTTTCAGGCTGGAGCTTGCCGTCTCTTTAAATTCTCTCTTTGCTCTGAATTCTGCTCGTTCAAATCAAATTCACGCATCACACATCAAGAAAGACAGGAAGCCATCTGAAATTTCCTGAAACACCTGGTGCCAGGCAGGTTGAGGCAGGCGATCCCGTCATGCTGCCCTTGACAGGTTGGTGATGGCATCTTTTTTTGGTCTTTATGTTATTTACTGACAAATTCCAAGTAACGTCAACGCTGATGAATACAAAATAGCCACTGTGACTACGATACCACCACCACCCGGAACACAGACTTCGTTTGATCTAGAGCAGAGTGTTTTACCTGGCGGTGGCATGACCCACTGGGGGTTGGGAAAACAATTCAGTGGATCATGACAGCGTTTAAAAATAAAATCAAGTAGGATAAAATGAGAATATCAGAGTTTATAGTTTTTAGAAAATGTAAGAACTGTTTTATGAAACTAAATTTGAATTACATACGTGTATCTATATTTATGCGTGTCCTAGGCTTAATATAGAATTAAAGGCCTCGCTCACAGCCACGGTCAAAAGCATCTACAACCATTGATCTAGAGCCAGGGCTGGCAATCTACGGTCCGCAGGCCAAATCCAGCTCACTGCCTGTTGTCTGTATGGCCTGCAAGCTAAGAATGGCTTTTACATTTCTAAATGTTTGGAAAAATTCAAAAGAAGAATATTTCATGATGTGTGAAAACTATGTGAAATTCAAATTGCAGTGTCCATAAAGTGTTATTGGAACGCAGCCACACCCATTTATTTATGTATAGTCTGTGGCTGCTTTTGGCAGAGTCGAATAGTTGCAACAGACACTTTACAGCCCACAAAGCCTACAATATTTATTGACTATCTTTATGGACAAAGTTTACTGACCCTTGATCTAGCGAGGACTCATTTTTATGATGCATTTTTCTCAAGTCTGGGGATCTATTGAATTTGGTTTGTGGAAGAAATACGGAAACGATCTAACAGAGGATTGAATGATGGTATTCTGGGGGTGTTGTGGGCACCGCCACTGCTTCCCACATTCCCTGGGATCCCTGTCCTGTTTTGTGTGCCCCTCCCCTGGCCTCTGTGCCTTCCGTGGCCTGCACCTGCGGCTTTCTGCAGAGGCCTGCCTTGGGGCTCCAGGCGGGGCTCTGCCTGCCTGTGCAGTAGCTGGAGCTACCCAGAAGTTCAAGATGCAGGGGAACGAAACGCCAATTCTCTTGCCTCAAGTCATGGGGACAGAACTCTGAAGTGTAACTTCCACTCCAGAGGTCTTCTTTGGGAGTTCCCTTCCTCCGGACTTCACCTTCATTACACCTTGTTGATTTCTCTCCCTTCGCTGTCCTGCCTGCCATTCTCTTCTGGGTTTGCTGAAGCACTTTCTTAACACTTGGGTAACACATGAATCCTAGTGTCAGAGGTGTCTTCTGGCATACCCAGCCTAAGAGACAGGAAGCAGAGGGGGCTGTTCATAGAAGGCAACTCTTTCTGACAAAACTCTGGCTGAGTGGGTGCTGCCTACCATGTCTTGCTGAGTACGGACTCTTTGCATGTTGCTGTTTTTCAGAAAGGGCAAAGTTTGTTATCTCATTTAGGATGAATTTGCAATGTATTGTAATTTCAAAGAGCCCTGGGATGAGTCGATAGAATTGCATTCTAATTCCAACTGATCCACTGGGCAAGTAATAATCACTATGAAACTCATTTCTCCCCCATAGTATACCAGGAGGTTACTATTTGAAATTGTCACACTTTTCAAATACCTCAGCTGGTGACAAATATGGCTATAATGCAAATGGTCCAAAGTCTCCTCAAAACTGCCAAACTTGAGGTTTCAGGCTGGGGCTTGCAGTTGCTTTAAATTTTTTCTTTGCTCTGAATTCTGCTCAGTTCAAATCAAATTTACGCATCACACATCAAGAAAGACAGGAAGCCATCTGAAATTTCCTGAAACACTAGACTAGCTAGTTTTTAAGGTTTCCTCTAACTTTCAGAGTTTCCTTGTGAAATGAGTGTTTTAAACCATCTTCTAGATGCTGACTAAGCCTGAACGAGCCATCTAGCCTATAAACCTGGCTGGGCTCCAAAATCTGGGTGCATCACCCACTCCGCAGAGGTGCCAGAGCTGTCATTGTGGGTGGGCACCTGAGATGCAGCAGAGCCCCTCCAGGGGACCCAGTGCTCCGCAACCTCAAGCCCATATAGACTTTTCGGCTTTAAAACCCTGAGTGCTCTCCCACTTCCCAATTCCAACTGGGACTGTGCTTATTGGACTGTCTACTCGGCTTCCCATCTTTGATCTGTTACTCTTTTCTGCTGTGGTCAGTTTGCACCAGTCCTGTCAGTGTATCAAAGCCCCTTCCTGTGAGACAAGAGCAACTCAAGGGCACCAGCAGAGCATCTAGGTAGACACACAAAGGGAGGGAAACCCCTATAAGGGAAATGGGAGGGGTGGGGTGGGGCGGTGAGAAGGTATGTGACTGGAAGATGGCACTATTTTATTTTTATCTTGCTCATTGTAAAACTTTAAACAACACATAAGGATATAAAGTATTTTTTCAACTAGGTCTAAGAATCCCTAGGGATTCTAGATATATTGTCTGAGGCCTGCAAGTTCTTAACACAAAATTATTTTAATTTATCTATTCATTTGGTTAGTCATCTCAACAATTAAATACATGTACACCCATCATCCAGATTCTAGAAGGTGACCACGTTCAACTTAAGGCCAGACCTCAACTTTATCTACTTGTTTTTATTTGTGTTTACAATATTCAGGAGTCAAGTGATAACTTAAAGTGATAGCATTTTAGCTTTTAATTTTTTCTACATTGAAATTAGCTTTATTGTTCACTTTTAAGGTTGGGTAAACAGTCAGGAACATTTACAAAGGTTCAAATACTATATGAAAGGACAAGGAAAAAGTAAAAATCACTCCAAGTCCTACCACTCATGCCATGAATTCTTTGACCACCCTTCTCTGGTTTTTAATTATTTATGAGTCAGAAAGTCTGACTGCCATAAGGTTGACAGGTCCCAATGTCAAAACAACTGTCACCCTTAGGAATTCTTTTCTAGTTATCAAGACAAAACTTCCCTTTGACTGCGATCATTTACAATGGAGTGACATTTTCAAATGCAAAGACTTAAGGTTTTAAAATTATTTCATAAACTGAAAATTCAATTTGACATCCTGAAAATTAACATAATCAAAATGAGTAATGCACTACTTTACCTAATAATGGGTAATGAGAAAAGACCAGAAGCAGACTTAATAGGAAGGTGATGCATTTGGGCCATCTGAAAGCCACAGGACATCACGTTGAGAGTAGTTTGAACATTTCAATTACAGACAAAAGAGAAAGAATGACAAGAAAACTTGAATTATGGTTGTTTTCTAAATGCTATAAATGACTCATTTCCAGTTTTTACCATTTTCTCTCCAAACTTTGTGAACTCTGTGTTGAAACTGCATTTTTTCAACATCTGCAAAAAAAAGAGCAGATTCATATTTTATTTCCTGATCTCCAAAATATTTAATGCTTAAAGAAACCCATCAGAATATTAACTTTACTTTTAAAGGGCCAAAACAAATTTAGAGTTGTCAAGTGTTGTATCATGAAAACTTGTCCGTAGTTTTGGTTAAATATTGTCTGATTATCTTGAATTTCAAACACAGACTTGAAGTTTGTCATATTTTTCTAGCATAAGAGCAATATAAAGAGTATTATCAAAGCCAGATACAAAAAGATTGAATACAGACTTGTACTTGAGGTCATATCATTCTACAATTACAACTTCATGAGAGATCTCATTTTAGCACAATATCATCTGTCGGTTTGAGTTTTTAATACATAAATTTTGGGGACACTTAGTTATATAAATTGTCTTTGGATTTACATTTCTATTAATGCTAAAAGTACAGAGAATACACTGATTTCTAATACTTGTACCTATTTAAGTAAAATTTAGGATTAAAAATTTTAAGCCAATAGTGACTATCCAAAGAACTATTTCCCTTTACAGGATCTATACATTACTTGAATTTAAGAAATCCTAGTGTAAGGTTAAAAAAAAAGTCTCTTGTTCCCATGTAGGCTTTTAGACTACATATATGCATGTTTTCTTCTTTTTATATCAATGGGACCATCCCATTCACGCTGCTCTATAACTGGCATTTTTACTTAATGTCACAGACCCCTTCTTAATGTTTCTAGAGTATTCTGTCATGTGACTGGTTAGCCAGTCTCCAATGCCGGATATTTTTGTTCTTTCCAGATTTTGTACTCTCATAAGGAATATTGTGATGGATATCACTGTTCCTTTTGTAAAATGTGTAGGGTAATTTCAGACAAGTGGAATAGCTGAGTCAAAGAGAATGCCCATTTAAATTTTTGACAGATATTGTCCGATTGCTTTCCAAACAGGCTATCCCAATTTTCTATCCCACCCAGGGCAAGGAATTTTGCCACACTCTCACCAACACAGAGTATCACAGAACTTTTAAAGTTTTGGAAATCTGATAGTGGAGAAGAATTGTGTCGAAAATGAGAAAATGCTTTTCTAGGTTTCAAATGTATATAGATGCTGCTGTGATTTCTGAAACAGAAAATCATTTCAAAGTATTATTGCATTCATTTGCTCTATTTATCATCAAGCATTTTCTCAATCAACAGCTACTTAAACTACTGTCATATAGAACTTTATGATTTTGTTTCTTTCAAAAAAGGAGTGTTTATATTAAAAAATGTTTGGAAGCCTCCAATTACTTGAGAGCTCTTTTCTGTATGAGAATACTACCTAATATTATACTGCCCTGGCGGCTGCCATTCCCCCTCTGTGCTGACACAAATATCATCTGGGATTCAAAGAGGTCTCAAGGAAAGACCAGGTCCCTCTCTGAGAGGAGTTTTTTCTTAGATAAGGAATAAAAATATCTTTTTATTGTTTCCAAGTTCCGGGTTCTTAATTTCCACTATTGTGGAATCAGTATAAGTAGACAATACCTTAAAAAAAATGCAGCCAGTCTGTTTACCTAAATGACATAAGAAGCATGCTCAGTTGTGCCACTGCACTTAAAGTTCTTTGGTGGCAGACCGTGTCCAATCCATCCTTGCATTCTCAGTGCCTGGCAGGATCCTGGCACACGAATTAATGACTAAGTGGGGACATCCTTGTGCATGTTGTGATCTGTGCAGGGTGGCATACTTTCTACCACCTTTCTAATTCTTACTCTTAACTGTGCTGCAGTCTTTAGCAAAATCCTTTTAGAAACTACTGATATAGGTGCTTCTGATTTAGACTTTCTCTGGAATGGGTAACGAAATATTTTAAAAGACGAGTACAAATTTTCTCTGAAAACACAACCGGCCGGCTGCTTAAAAATGAAGATTCCTATTGCAGGGACAGAATATAACCTCCTCTCCTCGTTCGGTACCATTCCAAAGTGCTACTTTAGTAGCGCTATCAGCACTGCCTCTGATAGTGCTGTGTATTAGCCACAATCACCATTACCAATTCTACTACTTACCTTCATCCAGAGAGGAAAGCTTTGATTACTATAAGCAACTCTGTGCCTAAGAGAATCAATCACATCAAACACCGCATTATTGATGAACTTGAAAACGCCACAATTTAGGGAGCAAAATTCAAAAGGAAATCCAACAATGGCCATTAAGAGAAGTCTCTTTAAAGTCTTATTTGACCTCTCTTGTTATTTACTTCCTTAAAAAATTTTTTTAAATTGAGATATAATTCACAAACCAAAAAACTCATCCTTTTTGAGTATACAATTCAGTGGTTTTTAGTATATTCACAAGGTTGTGCAACCATCACTACTATTTAATTGCAGAATGTTTTTATCACCCCCAAAAGAAACTTCATAACCCCAGCTCCTAATCTACCTTCATTTCCTCCTACTTGCCTCTAGTAAACAGTGTCTCTAGTCTTGGGGAGGCGGTGGCCATTCGCATCACAGGCCATGAGAGAGTTGTTTCTGAGATGCTTTTCTCTCTCTGCCACCAGCAGTAAATGCCATTGACCAAGCACAGAAATCTCAGAGAAGTCTCGGTAGGGCAATTACTGTTTGTCATGTTAAAAAACAGGGTGTGAGTGTGAGATGGCTGGGGAAGGATTAACTGATAAGCACAGGGATTATCGCCTTTGCTGAAATAGATTATTGATTGTCATGGATGGCTGAAGATCACATTCTCTCGAAGAGATAAAATAGCAGGGCGATTACTTTCAGACTTAAACAAAGGCATCTGCCATCACAGAGTCCAAGACTGGGTCTTACACTCATCAGCATTATACAAAACTCTTAACTTGATGACAATTTGCATCTGGCATTTTGTCTGGAGCAAGATGGTTCAGGAGAAAGCTGCACCAGAAGGTGTGAGGCAGAAAGGCAGCTCCGACATCTGGAGTTGACCTGGCACCCACGGCGAGGTCTTGTTCTCCTGTTGAGCATAAACAATTTCACAGAACACTGACATCAGATAAGGCCACTCTGTGATCCTGATGACCCAAGACAAAGACCAGACCACTCTCTTAGGATGTCTGAACATGGACAAAAACATGAACATTGTCCAAACTGCAGAAATAACCAATCATCCTCTTATCCTGGGAAATAGGAGTGAATGTTGCTTCCTTACCAATCCGAACTTTAGCTATCGCGTCCCTCACCCTCAGATAAGAGTTGTTAAGATGACAGATCATCGAATTGCCTTTGCTTCCTGACACAATCTAATCCAGACCAAGGCCCACCTTCCTCAAACCCTCCTCAAAATCACATAATACAAGCCCAAATCCTACCATAAATCCTTCCTAACACCTCTTGCTGAGATGTTACACGGTTCTCCCTTCTTGCAACTACTAATAAACCCAACTTGTTCACCTACAGATGTGTTCCTGGTGGTACTTGGCTGGAGGACAATGACAGGAGAATAGGTCATCTTCCACAAGGATGATTTCAGGGGACTTTGGAAGGGCTCTTGCCTGAAACTACTGTGCCTACCTGCTGGCCATAGGTAGTACCTGAAATTCCATCCTGAGAATGTTATTCCTTTGGGTCAACACTTTATCACCTATTAAAGTAGAAATGCTCTTATAGAAGAATTTACCCTTTAAACACTTTGAATCATAGATGTGTGATTTTGAATAACCCACTCCCATATTTCATTTGTTCTTGAAATTTCCTCATATTTTAGCACCTCTGAAATTAAGAGACATCCCATGATCCACAGCATCTTAAATTCTCTGAAGCACAGTGATACTTCTGAGCTTCACTTTCCTCAATTGTGAGTTTTAGTGGTGGATTAAATACTATTTCCCAAGCCTCAGTTATTTGCAAACAACTCTCACAGTTTTTGCTATGTGTATGAGCTACAATAATGATATTCATATATTTGTTTTTTACAGGAACTCACTTTTACAATGTAAGTTAATGTAGCTTTTTCCTCATGATAATATCCATGAAATCCTGGACAAGATATGCTCGACTTCCCTAAAATCTATAGCTTACCCTAATATATAACATATATTTTTGTATTAAAAATTCATACATAACTATAAAAACTTATAAAGTGTTTGTCCACATTTCACCTAAAATCATCTCACTTACTCCTAGTGGTAGCCATGCCATGCTTGGGCAACAAGAACTAGCTGATCCCTTAGGTATCTTCTTAGCTTCTGTGTTTGGTATTTCTGTGGTTCTAAGTTGGATATATATAATCTTTCTCCTAAAGTTTAAAATCTAAGGGTTAAGGCTGGCATGGAAAAATACAGAAGTACACACAATGATACATTTTTTTAAACACAAAATAGATCCTATAAACTATTTATATGGCTTTTAAGTAAGCATAATTGTGTTGGAGTTACTGGAGCTGGAAATTTAATTAGCTTTATGTTGGCAAAAAGCATCAGATCTCTTGATACTTGGAAACACATGTGAGGGATTTTAGATATAATCTTTGCTTCAAAAATATTATTTTGGAATTTTGTTTGGGAAATAAGGAAAACAGATCTGTTCTGAATAGTCTGGGAAAGATTTTAAAAACTACACGACCTCTTCCCTTTGCTACCACTAGACAGAGGTCCTCTAAGTCCTTTCTACTCAAAGTAGAATTGGTGGACTTCAGCATGGCCCAGGAACTAGTTAGAAATGGGCGTTCTCAGGTCCTAATGCAGCCGTGCTGAACTGTAATCTGCATTTTTCCTAACCCTGAGTGGTTTGTATGCATATTAAAGTTTGAGAAGCACTGCTCTGAGCCACCCATCCTGAGCCTACCTTAAGGATGGCTTATCTAAAAACAGTCCTTCACGGACATATCTGAAGGCAGGTAGCAAGGAGACCAGAGGTCCCTGATAGATTAAAAACACTAGATTCTCATGTGTTTCTCCTCTACCATCTGTGAGGGACACCACACTACACAAAAGACTTGGGGGCTGGGTGTGGTGGCTCACGCCTGTAATCCTAGCACTCTGGGAGGCCGAGGCGGCAGGATCGCTCAAGGTCAGGAGTTCGAGACCAGCCTGAGCAAGAGCGAGACCCCCATCTCTACTATAAATAGAAAGAAATTAGCCAAACAACTGAAAATAGAAAAAATTAGCCGGGCACGGTGGCACGTGCCTGTAGGCCCAGGTACTCGGGAGGCTGAGGCAGGAGGATCACTTGAGTCCAGGAGTCTGAGGTTGCTGTGAGCTAGGCTGATGCCATGGCACTCTAGCCAGGGCAACAGAGTGAGACTCTGTGGCAAAAAAAAAAAAAAAAGACTTAGGAAGTGAAAGTTTATTTTATTTAGGAAAAAAAAATAAACACCAGTTTAAACTAAAACCAAAACCCCAAACCACAACTTGTGGTCCTTCAGCTGACTGAGAGATTGAGGCTAAGAATATGATAAAAATAGTACTTGTTGTCTTCCTCCTTCCCACCAGACCTCTGCCATGTCACGTCCCTGCACTGTCTGTCCAGAAACGCACCTGTCTCACCTTATAAAATTGCAAGCCTCCGAGTGAATGCCTGAAGTGCAAATATCCAAATAAAGTAAAAGATGCATGGGCAAACATATGAAAAAGAAAATGTCCACTTTGACATATGGAAGACACAGGCATTGCTGTGAGGAGACGTTTTTCTGGATCTCGGGACCCCTCTTCCTTCCTTCCCTCATTCGTTTAGTTGATATTCGACAAATATTTATTGAATAAATGAATGAATGAGATCACTTCCCCTCATGGGCAGTAGCCCAGAAAGCCTCCTTTGCCGTTCAGTCCCTGTGGAAACTCTGGATTCCCGCCAAAGGCCATTTGATATCACGTTTTCTGCCATTTTAACAGCAGAATAAAATCAAAACCATTTTTTAAAATCTTCAATGACTATGCTGAAATTGGTTATTAAGAAAGCCAAATGAAATGAGCCAATCAGAAAACAAACAAACAAAAAGCCAGTGGCTACTCCTAACCATGGAGATTCTGTCTTTTTATATGAGCCATACTCTAATATTTAGATATAAGAGAAAATTGTTTTATTTTTAGCTTATTCATTTCTGATTTGCAGAAATTTTGAGTTCCATTCTGAACTCAAAACATTCCAGGCTCCAACATTGCCATCATTTCATTTCTATTTCATGTTTCATCAACATATTCAAGATTATTCCCCACTAGCCTCTCAACATTTGCTGATGGCGGTGATGAAATGTTATCGTTAGAACATTATCTCATGTAATTATATATCATAAAGGACTTTGATAAATCCATATGAATAAGAGTAACATCATTTACTTGAGTTTAAATGTTCCTCAACATGTGCATTTTGACAGGCACATTGCAAACCCTAGATATTGATGTGTTTTAGTTTTCTCCAGGTATTAATACTTGCTAGCAAAAAAGAAGAATGGAAAGGAGTGGCCAGTTACTATGCCCCTCTTCTGTGCCAGACACTCTGCTGGAGGATGCTAAGAAATAAAGACGGATAAAATAGTAAATTAAAATATATTATAGATGAGCCTGGTATTGTTTTGGACACCAAGGGTCTAAGGCAGAAATTCTAATGTAGAGGTTCTCAATCCTGCCTGTATAGTAGAATCACTTGGAATATTTAAAAATGGTCCAGGTGCAGTGGCTTACTCCTATAATCCCAGCACTTTGGGAGGCTGAGGTGGGAGGACCACTGGAAGCCAGGAGTTCAAGACCAGTCTGAGCAATGTAGTGAAACTCTGTCTCTACAAAAAAGTTTAAAAATTAGCCAGGTGTGGTGGCGGGTGCCTATAGTTCCAAGTACTCAGGAGGCTGAGGCAGGAGGATCACTTGAGCCCAGCGGTTAGAGGCTGTAGTGATCTATGATGATGCCTCTGCACTCCAGGTTGGGCAACAGCATGAGACCCTGTCTCAAAAAAAAAAAAAAAAAATTCACACACACATGCACACACACACACAAACTCATGATGCCTGGACTCCATTCCCAGAGATTTTGTTTCAATTGGTTGAAGTGGGGATGGGGACATCAAGATTTTTAAAAAGCTCCCTAGTTGATCTGCCTGTGGGCCAGGATTGAGAACTACTGCTTTGAAACATATGTATTTATAGTATTGCATTAAAATCATGCGGATGTAAGTCAGAGTGGTAAAAGTATTGAGATTTCAGTGTCATAATAGAATACCTTTCCTCACATTTCTTGAGAACATAGGCCAGGTCTTGTATTTCCAGTGCCTATTACAGTGCACAATCAATAAAGGTGTTGAAGATCCTAATGATCATGAATGAGAAGCTTCTCGAAGTCATAGCCACACTGCCTGGCCCATCTCAAATGCTTAATACATGTTTACTGAATGGAAAAAAGGCTTTAATTAATGAAGGAATGATGGTGAGGTGCCACGGTACCACATTACTTCCTTGAATCAAGAAAGGCATAGAAACTTCACTAGCTCCACTGTTCCTGCCTCCATGGGTTCCAGTGAGTCATTCACCACCCATCTCCTCAGCAGCCAATGACCAGCATGGGTTCTTTGCCACAGACTGGCCAGAGAGCCCTGAGCCCATCTCTGTGGCAGGATTCTCCCCTACTTTATTCTGCAACCAAATTGCCTCTGTATCAACTTATTTTCCACATTATTTTTGTACTCCTTCCTCTTATAATTTGTTTTTTAAAAGACAGGCTCTCACTTTGTCACCCAGGCTGGAGTGCAGTGGTGAGATCATAGCTCACTGTAACCTTGAACAACTGGGCTCAAGCAATCCTCTGGTCTCAGCCTCCCAAGTAGCTAGGACTACAGATGCATGCCACCGCTCCTGGCTAATTTTTTTAAAAAATTTTTTTGTAGAGATGGGGGTCTTGCTGTGTTGCCCAGACTGGTCTTGAACACCTGGGCTCAAGCGATCCTCCTGCCTTGGCCTCCCTAAGTGCTGGGATTAGAGGCATGAGCCACGGCACCTGGCCTCTCTTGTAATTTTGCAATAGCCTTTCTCTTATTGTTTCAGCATCTCCAAAACTTTTAACCCCTCATTTATCAAACCAGCTCTTTCCCTGTATTGATATTTAACGGATGGGGAATAATTATCATATGATGAAGAAAATTGAATGAAGTCCAACCCTATTGCCTTCATTTTCCTGACACAAAATATTCCTGGAGTTTTGTTTATAAAAGATTCACTGCATCTTTCATAGTTTGATATATTTTTCCCTTTCACTTCCTCAATTTCTCAGTTTTTTAATTGAAAGAAAATGATTGCAATCACATAGAGAAATATGTTTGAGAATTAGAATTGGATATCAGTGGGATGTAACAGTTTGATAGAGCTGTTGTAACAATTTACCACAAACTGAGTGGCTTAAACGACAGAAACATAGTGTCGCCCAGTTCTGGAGGCTAAAAGTCCAAGATCAAGGTGTCAGCAAGGTTGGTTCTTTCAGAGGGCTGTGAGAAATAATCTGTCTGTACCTCTCCCTTAGCTTCTGGTGGGTGGTTGACAATCTCTGGTGTTCCTCGGCTTGTAGAAGTATCATCCTGATCTCTGCCTTTATCTTCACACAGCTTTCTCCCTGTGTATGTGCCCGTCTCCAGATTTCTTCTTTTTATAAGGACACTAGTCGTAATGGATTAGAGTCCACCCTAATGACTTAATTTTAACTTGATTACCTCTGTAAAGATCCCATCACCAAATACGATTACATTCTGAGTACTGTGGGTTAGGACTTCAAGTTTTGGGGAGACATAACTCAACTTATCAGAAGGGATGACTTTTCCTATGCCGTGTATGGCTGCACTGAGCTACGTCTTGCTTCCTCAACAGCCGCCTTGACTAGACATGGGCAGTCCCTCCCAGTTTCATTCTGCCTTTTGACCACATGACCTTCATCTCACTTGGTATCATCATCCTTCAAAGGAAATAGCCATTGCTGGAGCGAGTGAAAACAGTGACTTGGTCTCAAAGAACCTGCCCATCATCTCTATAGGAGAACAGAAACTCACTCATACTCTCCATATCTTTGTTCCTGTCTCTCCTCTTCCTTCCCCGCCGCCCACTCCCCACCTCCTCTCCCAAGCTGTCACTCCTTCTGACATTTTCTTCTGACCCTTCTTAGAAGTCACTCTGGCTTAAGTCACTGCCTGCTGCTTTCCAGGAAGCCAAAGAGGCAGCCTGTCTAGGTCTCTTTCTCCAATAGCCAGGCCTTCCTGCTGTGAACTCTGTCCCTCTCAGCACTCACCGCCACTGAGGAAGACAATCAAAGAGGTCAGTGGGATGAGCTGAAAATGCCACACCTGGGGGGAAAATGAGTTGAAATGAGGCAGAAAATAAATGGCAGAGTCAACAAAGCCGTCCAGAAAACTGCTTGAAGTCTGGGTTCACTTTCCCGACCTGCCCACGATGTTTCTCGTTGGCTCCTTTGCCACAGAGAACACATCCTTTAGCTCTTTCAGATAAGGGGACAGAGCTGCGAAGCTGACTGTTTCAGATGGTTCTTTTGATTTTTTAGTTAGTTTTTTTCGCAACTAAACCATGTACAGTCACCGTGTTCTCCCGATGCTCTGATATCAACCAAAATAAAAGGTGATTTTGTCTTCGGGAAACTTTTGTAAGCTAAATGAATGAATACAGAGACTGGGAAGAGCTTACCCCAAATCATCTCCCAGTACATCTGGGTGTTAGACCTTCCAAAAGGGCTGATGACGAGGGGAATCGGAGAGACTGAGAAGACAGCCAAGCGGGAAGCACGTTCTGTCAGAGACGATTCCGGCAGAGGGCGTAACCTGGCGGGTGTGGTGGACAGGGCCTCCATTCTGCAGTAGAAACACCTCGTACCGTGCGATCTCACCTCTCTGGACCTCGATGTTTGCTTTTTAAATTAGTCAAATAGAGAAAATAATTCCTGTGTCAAAAGTGACTATTAAGTGACATGTGCAGAATTACAATGTTTTTGCCTCTCCAAGTCATTTGGTGGCAAATTTTCCTGCCCATTTCAATAGAAGTATCTCAACACAGTCCTGATTCTAAGGCAGGAAAGGAGTGGACAGGAAAATGAGAAACAACCAAAGCAAGAAAGGGAAACTAGCTGCTTCATATGAGAGCATTTCTCTACATGTAGAACTTCCCTGCAAAGCACACCTTACTCGGATGCTCAGATTGGCCACAGCCAGGCTAAGATGTATGTGAGGTCTCCACCTGAGGCCACTCTGGTTTTATGCTCCCCAAGCCAGATCCAGTTTCTCCCCCTAAGTGTGTGTTTCTGTGGACAAAAACACACTCACCTGCACACCCCTCTGTATGGATTAACAAGGAGAATTTGCTATTGTTCTGGCACAGGAGTTGAGGAACAAAGGAAACTTTCTTTGATTCCTACAGCTCACTCCAGTGCCTCCCTTCTCTCCTAATTGTGTACTCTTTCCCCAGTGTGCTATGACTGTTCGAGGTATTGCCTTGTCTCCTGAAATGAACGAAGGGCAGGAACAAATGTTTTATTTCCCTTCTAGGCACTGAAGTTCCTCAATGCTGAGCAGATAGCAGTTGTTCAAGAAATGCTTTATTAACTGGATTTCCGCTCTAATAGTCTACCTTGTATTATACCAATTCTTCATTGAAAACAAGTAGAATAGCTGGATTTTTTTTTAAAGATGCATCTGTTAGAAGTCATCAGAGAGTTACCAAGGCAGGCAGAAATTAGGGGTGGGGTCCTGAGAAGAAAGAAGTGCACTGAGGCAGAGCAGATTGGAGCCACCTCTCCCCTCCCACACCAGGCATCTGATTCATAGTGGGGCTGGGGCTGAGAGGCTGAGGATACGATCAGAAAGGGATGGCCAAGAGGCAGAGAGACTGAGTGGAGCTTCCAGGAATCCCACAGGGTTGAAGAAATAACAGCTGGAGCCAGGGAGAAGGGGCTTGGGTCGACGATACCTCTGACCGTCTGCGGGGATCCCTGAAGGCTACACCGCAGGAGTAAGGAAGAACCAGAAATAATCCCGCCCTCAGCAGAGTGAAACTTCAGATCAGATCAATCCACAGCTGGATTAAGGCAAATAGCCCTATTCTATCCGCCCTCCAGAAGCAAAAGTAAATCTACCCTGGAGGAAGATAACATCACCCATAACTGTTAGGTATGATTTCACCCATCTCCTCTGCCTCCCTCCCCCCTGCATGATTCCTGTTGAGTTTTACTTCCCTCTGTGCACATGAGTGCTGATCGGTTAGTTCCAATTTCATAGTGAGTACATGTGATGTTTGTTTTTCCATTCTTGCAATATTTCACTTAGGAGAATGGTCTCCAATTCCATTCAGATTGTTGCAAAACGTATTAATTCATTTTTTATGGCTGAGGAGTATTCCTTATTATACATATACCACATTTTATTAATCCACTCATGAATTGATGGGCACTTGGGTTGATTCCACATCTTTGCAATTATGAATTGTGCTGCAATAAACATTCTACTCTAAGTGTCTTTTTGATAAAATGACTTTTTTTCCTCTGGGTAAATACCCAGTAGTGGGATTGCTGGATCAAATGGTGGGTCTACTTTTAGTCCTTTGAGGAATTTCCATACTATTTTTCATGGAGGTTGCACTAGTTTGCAGTCCCACCAACAGTGTATATAAGTACTCCTTTCTCTCTGAATCCATGCCAGCATCTATTGTTTTGGGACTTTTTGATAAAAGCATCCTCACTGGGGTTAGGTAAATCTCATTGTGGTTTTGCTTTACATTTATCTGATGATTAGTTGACTTTGAGCATATTTTTATGTGTTTACTACTTTCTAAACATGACCAGATAATAAAACTTAAACAATAAAATGAGTGCCAATTTTCTTCTTGATATTTTTCTTTTCAATAAAATAGGTAATCTTGGTTGTAAGAAAATGTTTCTTATTTATCAGAGACAAAAGAGCTATTTTCATTGCGAATGATTAAAAAAAGATGTGGCTGTAACCATTTTTATTTTTCCTAAATTGGTCCTTTGCAAGAAAAGATCAGGAAAGATAGGCCAATCATGAAGACTACATTTTCCCTGCCATCTTCCTGGATGCCTGGCCTATCGCAGAGATCACACAGATTCCTCATCACATAATTCCATCACTATTCGTCTGGCTGGCTTTTTTTTTTCCAGAGCAATTTTAGGTTCTCAGCAAAAATAAGGGGAAAGAACAGAAAGTTTCCATATATTCCTTTCCCCTACATGAACAACCTCCCCCTTCCCATCAACTTTCCATACCAGATGGGTACATTAAGTACAATTAACAAACCTGCATTAACACATCATTATCACTCAATGTCCATAGTTCAGGGTTCAATATATTTTTTTTTTTAAAACAGGGTCTCCCTCTGCCTCCTAGGCTAGAGTGCAGTGGCGTCATCATAGCTCACTGCAGCCTCAAACTCCTGGGCTCAAGTGATCCCCCTGCCTTGGCCTTCCAGAGAGCTAGGATTATAGGCGTGAACCACCATGCTTAGTCCTAGGGTTCATTCTTGATGTACATTCTGAGGGTCTTGACAAATGTCTACTGACATGTATCCAGCATTGCAGTATCATACAGAGTAGTTTCACTGCTCTAAAAATCCTCTGTACTCTGCCTAGTCATCCCATTCTCCCCCCAAACCCTGGCAGCTACTAATCCTTTTACTGTCTCCATACTTCTACCTTCTCCAGAATGTCAAATAGTTGGAATAATACAGTGGATAGACTTTTCATATTGGCTTCTTCCACTTAGTAATATACATTTAAGATTCCTCCATGTCTTTTCATGGCTTGAGAGCTCATTTCTTTTTAGCAATGAATAATATTCCTTTGTTTGAATGGACTGCAGTTTATTTAACCTTTCACCTACTGAGGGACACCTGGGTTGCTTCTCAGTGTGGGCAATGAGGAACAAAGCTGCATCTACCTGACTTTTTGCATTGTAAACAAATCTACCTGGGCCTCCAGGCCAAATGAGACTGTGAGGGAAACCCCAATTAATAGCAGCATCACTAGGTGATGGGGGCCACACTTGAGCAAGACACCTGGTACCTACACCTAGGCACCGGCTGTATTAGGAAAATCCGATCTGGGCACTTTCATGGGGATGCCACATTCCCCAGTAGAAACTATTCAGTTAGCCTGCACATGCATTCACTGAGTGTATTCAACGTTCAGGTGGATGATGAAGTGAGGGCTACCTGTCCTCAGGGAGGGTGGTGAGGAATACAGAGAGCCCAATACAGGCTGACCACGCCTAGTCTGAAAATCCAAAATCTGAAATACTCCAAAACCCAAAACATTTTGAATGCTGACGTGAGGCCACAAGTGGGAAGTTCCACACCTGATCACATGGGACAGATCGTAGTCTAAATACAGGCACACAACAAACACTTCATTCAGCATCCCCAAGGGAAAAATAAATTACCTTCAGTTTATGTATTAAAAGTGTATACAAAACATAAATGAATTTTGTGTTTAGACTTGAGTCCCATCCCCAAGATATCTCATTATGTATGTGCAAATATTCAAAAATCCAAAAAAATCTGAAATCTGAAACACTTCCAGTCTCAAGCATTTGGAATAAGGAATACTCAACTTGAACTACCCATAACAACAAACATTCATTGACCAAGTACCAAGTGCCAAGCTCTGTACTAGGCATTTCCTTTAATCTGCACAGTGACCCAGCAGTGACATTTTGAGCCAGGAACTGGTGCCTAAGCAGGTTAAAGGAAAACCCTTCCTGTCCAAGCTGCAGAAACCTAAAGGGTGCTTAGGAAAACCTATAGCTGCCCCTGTCCATTTGGATTTATTTAATGACAAATAATACACTAGACAATCTATACTCTCATTTACTAAGGTGGCCACTGCAGAATGTCCAATGTCCTGGTGACAGAAACCAACACTGACTTC
Organism: Propithecus coquereli; assembly: GCF_000956105.1. Classification (NCBI taxonomy): domain Eukaryota; kingdom Metazoa; phylum Chordata; class Mammalia; order Primates; family Indriidae; genus Propithecus; species Propithecus coquereli. Next base: position 5,150,715 of record NW_012135858.1, read on the forward strand.
CCTGTGAAGCACCATCCTTCATGGAGAGCAACCAACCAGTTGCTGGCAAGGGGATTACTTCAGACTGTAAGGGTCAGTGATTCCTCTTGACTGAAATGGACAGATATCACGTTTTTTTTTTTTAATTTCTACATAATTTATTGTGAGGTTATCAACATCAAATAAAATATTCATTTTGATAATTTGCTTCTGTTGGTCTGTTTTCTTGAACAAGTCTTCATTTCTCCTTCCAAAATGTTCCATGCCACATTTGATGCAACGAAATATTTTTGAACACCACAACTCAAGGACATTCATCTGCAGCTACCTATATGCTCATTACATGCAGTGGTAGTCCTAGTAGTTTTTTCACAGCCATCGTCTATGAGGAGTTTTTGGAAAACATTTGTCACAATGACCTTCATACACCTTTAAAACTCATAGACTTTGTTGCACCTCGAAGAGCCCAGTGACAGGCCAGTAGGCCCTGCCACTGCCCTGCTGGAATGACTGATGGCTTCTTGAGTGCCTTCCTCCCTTGGAGAATGTGTGGAAAAGCATATTGCATGTTTTGATTTACCTTTCCTGCCCATGGGGCCTCAGGTGACATTGCTATCCAAGGGCTTCCAGAATATTTCATCCACCAACACAGAATCCTGCATAGGATCACAAAGGACCAAGGGATCCACTTGACAGCTGTGGGCACATGACCACGGGATCCACTGATCCTGTTACATGCTATTCCTACTAGAAGTTGCCAGCCTGGATGAGCAGTGAAATATCTCAATGCTGAGGTGCCAGCTTAGCAGAGATACCATCTCTAGAATGCCATTTGCACCCTGAAACAATGACTATTCTGTATGGCTGTGTCTCCAGTATGTAGGATTCACAGGAAAGGAGGGATGCCTTCCCATCTTTCCCAATGGTCCATTTGGGGAATTTGTGCTTATGGCTCCTGCGAATCTCTGTCAACAGGTCTAGAGGTCCTAGTTCCAGAAGGAGAAACTCTTCCACCAAGAGTTGCAGCAAAAGTCCCCTTCAGCCTTAACCTGTGACTGCTGCATGTTCACTCGGGGCTCCTTGAGCAAAGGGATCAGCTGGCAAGAAGAGGAACTGCTCTCTCAGCAGGAGTACTTGGCCCCAATTGACAGGAGTGGGTGAACTGTTGTCACACAGGGAGCAGGGTGGCTTGTGTTTGGCACCTAGGTAAGTTTGGGTGTCTCTTGATACTCCCAATTGATGATGAGTCATCCAATGCAGCACTCTGGCCTGGGAAGGGCATGGCAGCCAGGGACCCAGAAACCTCCTGGTGAAGGTACTGATTCTCCCCAAAAGGACAGCCAGCCAGCTACACTCCCAGGGCTGCTGGCTAAGGCTGAGGAGAGTCACGGACAGGTAACAGATGATGAGCACCAGTTGTATCAAGACAAGTTGCAGCAGCAGGGCCATGGTTCATGTCACTAGCCTTATTTTACACTTCCCCCAGAGAACTTAAGGAATCCAGGAGGTGGTGTTTCCAAAGAGATAAACTTGTTATACTAAAAAGTAGGTCTGAATGACACAGGGCGGACGGTAGTGAACACTGAATGACACAGGGCGGACGGTAGTGAACACTGCGATGCTCTGCCTAGAATCCCTCCTCAGAACAGAGACGCCCATGCCTCCCACTGGTAGAGAAAGCAGTGTTGCTTGCTAACAGTTTGGCTCTCAGTTGAGCCCTCCCCCCAGATTGCCCTTGGCTGAAGGGAGCTCCCTCATCTGAGGTTGTGCCCTGTGCTAGGTCAGCCAGGATCTAGCCACAGGCCTGGCTCCCTTGCCTCAATTTGAGAAGTCTCCCAAGGGCCCTCCCAGCTTCAGAGCTGAGGCCTCCGCTGTGACTGCATCGCAGCTCAATTGCTCCTCTACCCACCTGGTTCTGTCACTCCCTTGCGATGTCGTCCCTGAGAGCACACCCCAACAATCCACCTGCGCGCGCATCTCCAGCTCGGAGCCTGTTTCCCAGGAAACCCAAATTGCAGTAGTGGTGATCGGACATTTCAGAAGCTGAGTCCCCCTGCTTCTTTGTGGAAACCAACCACTGCATCCTCGAGAGGCGAAAGGGACGCTGAGGCAGAGGGCGCAGCAAGTGGGCTGAGAAATCCCAGAAACACCCCTTTGCATCCTTGGCTGATGGCTGTTGGCTCTTCAGGACAAGAGCAGCAGCAGAGTGAAGCCAGGAGTTCTGCAGACTCAGACCTTTTCCTTTTCTCTCGAGGCTCCTCACAGCGCCTGAAGCCAGCGGACCCTTATCCACGTTGCTTTTTGCACCAGTTTCGATGCTGCCTTTAGTGGCATCTTTGAGACGCCTCCCGTTAAACAAACAGCAAAGGAGCTAAGGACAGCCAGGAGTGAAAATAGAAGTTCTCCTTCCACCTGCTCTTAAACATCTCCTCAAAGAGAAACTGAGGGATATTTTCTAGGCAGGACATGGCTTAACATCTTTCTTTTAAAATATATTTTTAGCAGCCTATGGGGAAAGGTGGCTTTATCCAAAAGGAAGCTTTATCAACCTCGAAACCATTTCTTCATATTTCAATTCTCTTCACTTTCTTTAATGTGTCCTAACCAAAACCTATTCGTCAGTCACCAAAAAGACGTTGAGAGCAGACCAGAGACAAAGTCAGAGACAACGGCTGGATCAGATGGCGTCCCTTCGTGGTCTTCAGACCCAGCGTAAAGGGAGAACTTGGCTGTGTACATTTTTTTTCTTTTTTATTTCAGCATATTATGGGGGTACAAATGTTTACGTTACGTATATTGCCCTTGACCAATGGAAATGGGGGCTGTGTACATTTTAACCAGGTTTCCCACAGTCTCAAATGTAGGAGTCTCCATCTTTTAATGTCAGAATTGGAGAAGGGGACAAAAGGAAAGCAGAATGAACAAAAGAAAAAAGGTAGGCGAAGGATTGCAGCTGCCGCTTCCCCAGCCACACAGTTCTACGAAGGGAAGGGCAGGACAGGCCCCTCTAACAGGGAGGTTCAAAGACGCTAGACCAGCGTCCTCTACCTCCTTCCCCCCTCCCCAGTGCCTTCTCTGGCTGAGGAAGCTATGACAAGAGGTGGCCGCTTGGTTGGGATTATAATCTCTTCCCTCTTCTCCCCCCACCCTCAGCCTGGCCTCTCTCGGGAGAAAGTAGGGCACTGTGAGCGCCAAGCAGGGCACTGAGTGGCTGGAGGCATTTCCTCAGCCTCTCCCTGGCTGCCTGGCACACAGCGGCAGGACTGACTTGTAGGATGACAACTGCCTGTGTCACCTGAGAATCGTCAGGTCCCTAAAGCCAGTTTCCCACAAGATGCATCGAAGCAGTGGCCCATTGGCCGCATAGCCGATTTCCTGAGAAACAGACTCTCCTCTTGTCTCCTCCCCACCGGCTGCCGGCTGAGCTAGCCAGTGGGCCTGTCCTCCAGCGCGCGACTTTACACCTCCAGCCCGAACACACAGCAACAGGAGCAAGCCACGCAGAGCGCAGCCCTGCACAGTGCCCCTGTCCCTGCTCTCCTTCTGGATTTCCCGCCCCCTCCCCATAACCTTTGCTCTCCCTGGCGTCACTCCCTGATTCCTCTTCCAATAACTGAGGTGGGGAGGTTTTCAGAAGGCCCAGGAGCCTTCATCAATCCAGCCACCCCCACGGAGCGCCACATTGCACCTAGGAGCACCCCCTGAGCCAGGGCGTGGGGACGCTGAGTAGCCCCAGCACATGCTGGGGGGCACAGGGTGGCACACAGCCACGGCGACACACTTACACACACCCACCTGCCGTCACCTGCTCACTCCCAGGTCGGGGCAGCACTGGCCCCACAGGAGACGTTTCCTCCTACAGTTCAGAGACCTCTCATTTCATTCTCAGAAACTGTTTTAATTAATGGGAGCAGCCTGCGGTCAGGCAGACACGCCCACACTCAGGCTCAGAAGCCTTCTGGGTTAGCAGAAGGACAGTGACAACTATGGTCCTACCATGGGCACAGATTGTTTTTCGAACATTCGCGGTACCTTTACCTCCTTTGCCATGTCCTTCCATCAGACGCCTGTCACCATCTGCAGGCCCGGCCACCTCTCTCGGTGCTGTGGCTTCAGCTGGGTGCCTCACAGAAGAGACGAAACAAGACCACAGCTGCGGCGGATGAATGGGCCACTACTGCTCTGTGACTAGGCAGTTTCTAGAAAAAGATCTCCACCTGGACAAACTTCTGTGCACTGGGCTCTTAGGCTAGAAAGACGGCCAAAAAGGCATAGTTTTGAAGTCCTACCACTGAGGTGTGGCACGTGCAATAATAAAAGTGTGTAGAAACGGTATAGAGGAGGAAACAAATTAATATTTTTTATTTTTTTTCATCTCAGCATATTACGAGGGTACAAATGTTTAGGTCACGTATGTTGCCTTTGCCCCAACTGAGTCAGAGCTTCAAGCATGTCCATCCCCCAGATGGTGCACTAAGCTGAAGTGAACAGTAGAAGGAAACCAAATGCAAAGATATAGGTAGGCAATTAA
>NW_012135858.1:5155274-5186239 GCF_000956105.1 Propithecus coquereli
AGAAGCCCCACAGAATAGACGTCTGAGTGGGATCTTGAAATGCAGCCCACAGAGCTGGGGCAGGACCCACCATGGGAATACGGCAGTGTGGACCCTGGAGTCAGACATCAAGGTCGGATTTTCCTTCTGCTCCTTGCCAGCTTTGGGACCTGGGGTAATGACTTAACCTCTCTGAGTCCTGGTTTCCCCATGTATAAAAGCAGGGGAAATGCAAGTTCCTGTCTGGCAGACTCATTGCGAGGGCTGGATGAGATAACACACGTGAAGCTCTTAGCACAGTTCCTGGGATATATTAGTAAGTGCTCGATTACTGAGCTAGTTGACAGTTTCGGAACATCTGCTTCTACCCTTCCGTAATGGGAATCTTTTCATTTTTCCCAGCAGGTATAAAAGTGGAGGGAAAAAGAAAACCCGAGAGAAGGGGAGGGATGAGGACAGGAGGAAAGATGGGCCCGGGAGAGTGAAGAGGAAGGGGGCGGCTGGAGGGTGGACGGGGAGTCTCCCTGGAGAAGAAATGAGTTATATAGTCCCAGAAGATGCACTGCCTAGGGTGTCATGGGAACCAAAATAAGAACATCTACAAGATTTCTGAGAAAGGTCCCAACTGTGGAGGACACGCACCCCAAAGCTTCACGCGTCAACCCAGGGAACGCATGCAGTGCCCATGGTTGGGGGAGAGACGTGAATGGGCACCCGAGGAAGTCAGTCCACACACATAACAGTTGTTATAGGTGCTGTACGTGTTACACAGAACTTTCTGTTGATCACATTTCTTAATGTAAACATGGAAATAATTTATCCAGAAATTCGTGTACCCTCGGGAATGCTGGGGGAAAGAGTGAGGAGTACTGTCTCATTTGGTTATATTCCATGCCATTGATCACCCGGCATACCTTGATGTTGGTGCCACTCAGGGATGAAGAGGAGTTTCCAGGTAGACAAGCAGGGAGGGGATGGATATACCATGCAGGGGGGAGAATGTACCTAAAGGTCCAAACCTGAGGAGCAGCATGGTTGGTGCACAACGCACAGGCGGTAGGCCGTGAGCTAAGCCTAATGTGCAGGGAGAGGGAGATAAGGCTGGAGGGCCAGGGCTGCGTCAGCACGTTGTGTCTTACCTGGGCACTTGAACTTGATCTTGCTGAACTGTAAGAGATCACCGAATGGTGCTGAGCCGGGGAATGCCTACTTAGAAACACAGTAGAGAATGGTTTCGAAGGGACGGCGATTAGACAGTGGGAAAAATATCTGGGACCGACTGCAATGCTTCCAGTAGGACGGAGGAAGGACTGAACTGAAGTGGAAGGAGTCCAGGGTGTGGCAGCAAAATCAGCAGACCTTGGAGAACTTCTCCATAGAAGGGACGACTCTGGTTTGGTTTCTGGTTTGGGCAATTGGAGTGGATCGTGGTGATTCGAGAGACAGAGGATGTGCCAGTGGGGAACACACGTTCCGTTTTGGATGCAGGATGGAGATGAGGGGCTGGGTGCGTGGGGGAGTGTGGGATGTGTGTATATATGAGTGGAAGGAGCACAGTTAGTGACAGGCTCCTTTCAAAGCTAAATGGAAAAGACATTTCGCTTCTCTGCTATGTTATATTATCTTTGCCGCCTCTCCTCTTATTTAGAGCAGGAATATTTAAAGATACTCCAAAAACAGACCAAACAACTAACCTCTCCTAAGTGCTTCCTTTATGACTTTTTGGGTGGTTAAAGACTTTACCTATATTACCTCATTTGACCCTCAAAATAGTCTTGTGAAATGAATATTATTTCTAGTTTAGAGATGAACAAATTCAGATTTAAAAGGATTAAGTAATCTGCTAAAAACTTCACAATTAATAAATGACAGAGTCAACATCACTCTATGGGAATAAAAAAATTTCAAGACAGAAGAAGGAATTTTACATTGTTTCTATTTCTGATTGGCGGAAAATAGGCTGATAAGAAATCTGGATAAACACATGCACTTTGGCAGTTTCGTTAACACCTTACATTTATTTTATGTCTATGCTTTCAAAACATGGTCACTTTCCTCACGTCAGATTTCTCTCAAAATATCTACATAAGGCAGCCAGGGCAGATGCTAGTATCTCTATCAGTCAATCAACAAACATTTGTTGGCACACACTGAGCAAGTCACTGTTCACAAGTGAAGGTTGCTTCACAGTCCTGCTTACAAGAAGTTTACAGTCTAGTAAAGAGTTGCTATAGGGGCTATGGAACAGCATAAGGCAATGTGCAAGTGCTAAATGAAGACTAGAAACCATTCATTTTCACACTGCATTCCGTAGAAACCCCAGATCCTAGTGCCTGTGGGGCAACGGTTCACAAAGGAATGATTTTTCCCCCGGGGGACATTTGGCAATGTCTGGAGACATTTTTAATTCTTGCAACTTTGGAGGATGTGTGCACTGCTGGCATCTAGTGGGTAGAGGGCAGGGTGCTGCTAAACATCCTGCAATGCACAGGACAGAAGCCACCGCAGAGAACTATCCAGCCTCAAATGGCAATGGTGCTGGGGTTGAGAAATCTGCTGTAGGGTAATATAAGTACTCAATTTGAATTTCATTTAAAAGTTATACTTTATTTACAAATAATAAAGATATATCGAAAATTCTTACAAAATAAATTTTAACACATTGTATTCATCAAAGCATTAAATGGTGCTGCCAAATTAAATGGTTTTGTGGAGAACTTGGGCTAAATCTTCTCGGCATAGCGATTGTAAAGGAAGGCAGTTTCTAACCAGATCACCCACTGTGAAGAATATCCTAAAATTTCCAGGTGAGTCATTTTTAAAAAAAATTAACCATTTCCAATTATATTTCTGTATGTAGCAGAGTTGAGAAATAAAATACAGAAATAAATTTAGAAGCTGAAGCTGATATAAGACTACAGTCATCTACAACACTCAGTTTCATATTTTCATATTTATCAAACAGCCTAACTGATTTTACAAGTAAACGTTAAGTTTGAATTTCTAAATTTGAATTAATGAGATACTGATTTCATCTGGGGGGACACAGAGGCCCGTGCACTGGGATGCGATGCGGGATCCACGGCCTGCCCCTCAAAGCGAATTGCTCAGACCAGCACGGAGAGCTTGGTACAAACGCAGAATGCCAGGCCCCAGCGCAGACTTCCTGAATCGGATCTGCATTTCAGCATGATCACACGCACATTAGAGTTTGGGAAGTGCTGGTCTATAGGACATCACAGAAGAAAAACCAGGTAGGGCCGGAATAAACAGCAAGGACTGTGGGCAAAGCAGGATTTCCGCACGGCATGATTCCAATTAAACAGACAAGGACATGGTGGGGGGCATTCCAGGTGAGGAAAGGGGCCACACGACAGGGCTGGGAATAGACCACGCTGGCCAGACGGAGGGTTCCAGCAGCAGAACACTTAGGAACAGCTTGAAGAATGTGGGGTCGAGGGAACTCGGGGCTGCTTCCCGCAGGCCAGGCCGCCTCCTTGTTGCCAGAGCAGCCTCCGCCTAAATGCCTGAATTCCAGGCCAGGATTGCCAACCACTTCGCCACCATGAATCAATTAAAGCTTCAATAGCCCCAAGAAGTTGGGGCTCATTATCTCCAATTTCTAGATGGGGAGCCGACCACTTCCGAGCCGTAATTACGGAAGGTCAGAGGGCGCCTGAGGCAGGAAGTCTGGTCTGTACCGGCACATTCCTGGCCCTCCCGGGTCCTGCCTCCCGAGGGGCGCGGGGGAGGAGCTGCTCTCAGGGCTGGGACCCTTCCACAGCTTAAGGGGCTTCGGGGAACCCTGGCAGAGAAGAAAGGGGCTCTGGCCACCTCCACTCAGGCCAGGCTTGGCGGGGGGTGGAGAACAAGGCAATGACCAACGACCTCGTGCTGAGAGGGTCTGCCGGAGGGGTGCTGGCGCAGGGGGTGAGGGGCTGCCCGAGGAGAGCTGGAGCGAGCGGGGCTATTCCTGGGAGAAGCTGGAACTATCAGCGATCCAGTCAAGCAGCGAGGAAACTTCACTTGAGTCCAGAAATCACCTAGTTTTCCTAAGAAGACAAATAGGCCTCACCGCAGCCTTAGGTGTCTGCTGAGTTCGTCACAAGCCACATGAAGCCCCGGGAAACAGGCTTTGCAGCCCTACCTGGGCCTTGCTCACCAGCCTGCTCTTGCCAGGACTCCGGCATAGGGCCTCTTTCTCCTGGTCTCTTGAGAGGTCCGGTGAGGTTTCTAAGTCAAGGCAAGGGACCAGGGGACTGTCAGGGCCAGTCGTTCCGTCCCTTCAGGGCCCCCCATCCACCCATCCTCAAGATGGGCCTACAGGCTGCCCACCCTGCCCTGGCCAGCACCGCTCAGAACATATGTGGACGTCCAGCTGAGGCCCCTTGCCTCTGCCCTGAGGCTGATCCCCCAACTCCTGGAGGCCATGTGTGAGGTTTCAGGCCAGCCTGAGGCCCTGCCTCCCTGATGGTGCCCTTTGATTCCTGGTTAATCACTCCCAGCTGGGCAGAGGCCTGAGTTTGTTCAGATTTTCTGGGGAAAAAAGGCTCTGAAACTTGAGCCCTTTACTAAGCAGTTGTGGACACCTTTGGGGACAGAGCAAGTGCTGCTGTCCCTGTTGGGGCTGCCCCATGGCCTCAGGCAGCTCCGCAAAGAGCGGGAGGAAAAGGCTGAGGCTGCCTGGGGGAGACCTGGGAAATCACCCCCACCTTTCGGCCAGGCCCAGGCAAGAGATCTGCCCCTAAATGTAAGGAATGATCTTTGGGACAGGTCCCAGTGTAAGGAGCCTAGCATTTCATCAGAACAAAGGGACATAGGTTTTTTGTATCTTCCCCAAATTGCTGAAACTTACTTTTCTGGGATATTAAGAAACGGTTCCTGACAGCTGCAAAAGCCCAGGGAAGGGGTAACATTAAGCTGAGAACACCTTAAAATAGGAAGCACATTTGGGACTTTCTGCAAGGTATAGCTAGCAAGGCGGGGACAGAGGAAGTGGTGATGGTGGGTAAGGTGCGGAGATAAACAGGGAGGCCCCAAGTTCATTGTTACATGCCCACTTGAGGGGTGCCACAGGTGGGGCTGCTCCTCACTCAGGAGTAGTGTGAGTGCACCAGAGTCCCTTGGGGAGCACCTCAGGGGAGGAGGGGACAGAATAGAGAAAGGAAGACAACGGAGCTGAAAGCTAACGGTGAGCCCAGCCCAGGAACATGGTCCTGGTTCCTTTGCAGAGGACGCCAACCCTGGTCGGCTGGACTGGACTCCAAGCTGCCAAGCCAGGCATCCAACAGGGCCTATGGGGAGACTGACAGCTTGACCTCTCCAGATGATTTCAAACCTGATGCCCCAGACAGGTATGGGCCCATATGATAGAATACTATGCAGCCATTAAACATCATGTTATTCCAACTGTCCCCGGTGAGCCGGCCCTATTTCTCCTCCGCAGGCCGCGGTCCCCAAAACATGTCCACTTCCTAATCCCTGGAACCTGTGAATGTGACTTTATTTGGGAGAAGGGTCTCTGCAGATGTAATGAAGGATTTTATGATGAGGAGGTGATTCTGGGCAGGCCCTACATCCAATAGCAAGTGTCCTAACAAGAGAGAAGCAGAGGAAGATTCGACATAGGAAAGAGGACAAACTGTATCCATGGAGGTGGAGATTGGGGTGCGGTGGCCACAGGTCGGGGATGCCAGTAGCTGCCAGGAGCTGGAAGAGGCACAGGACGGACTCTCCCCCAGAGTCTCCAGAGGGGGTGTGGCCCCTGGAGCCTCTGGTGGGAGTTCTGGACTCCTGGTCTCCAGAACTGTGAGACAATAAACCTTTGTTGCAAGCCACCTAATTTGTATTATTTTGTTACTGCAGCCACAGGAAACTAATCCGGACGGTAACAGTGTGCCCTGTTGTCACTAGCCCTGGAGGGTGCTGGGTAATTTTTTTTCCCCTACACCTTGCTCAGACCTTTGTAAATAGCACGTTACCCAGTTTTCGTGACCCACCTGTGTCTGCCAGAGGCCTGACAGATGCAGGTGTCTGCCTCATCCACGTCCACACATATCCCAGGGCAAACTGACCCACATCCAGGGATGGGCCCTAACTTGTCTAAGCATTCATGGTAATCCTCTTCTGCTTGCAAGTGATTGGTCCAAGAACAGACATGTCCTCAATGTGGCCAAGCCAGAGGGAAATCTGGGGAGCTTCTAGGACGATTCCATGCTCCTGCGACAGAGCCACAGAACAGACGATTTTTCTATCTTCTTCTTCCTCGGGACATCGGCATGTCCAGGCGTGATGCCTGCAAGTGCTACAGCCCTCTTGCCGTCAATTTGAGCCAAGTGATGAGCAATGAACTCAACAGCCCTGAAGATGGTCCTACCCTGGCCTTCCAGTCGCATGAGTAATATAATACATTCCTATGTCACTTATTTCAATTTGAGTTGGGGTGTTGTTGGTGGCTGGAAGCCGACTAAATAATGGAGAATTAGATTGGTTATATGTTGCCTTAAGGCAAAGATGGTCAAACAGATTTAAATATCCTAGGACCTGTAAGAAAACTTTCAAAACTTGAAAAATCTTGATTAAAAAACACTTCATGATATATATATGTGCTCACCCTTGGTTGGAAAATAGTACCAAAACAAAATATTAATATGTAGAGATTTATAGTTAACTACCATGTTAAATGGGGAGAGGGTCTGAAATAATAGCAATAAGGTAAAAAATAATGGAAATAAGATAAAACAAAAATAATTCTGTGTAACACAACTGGGATATTCAAATCAGCAAACAACTACTAAAGCTGTTTTATGCCAGGCACTCAGTACGGAGGGATCAAATGGGAGTAAGATGTTGGTCATTTTCCTTGTGGAGCTTATAGATTATTTAAAAAACCAAAAAACCCCACAAAACCTCAAAATACAAAAAAGTTTTCCAAGTTATATTTTATTCAGGTCATGAAAAAATAAATGCAAAATTGTTCATCTAGCACTTATCTCTACCTGTATTCGTCACTTTCTGTGCTGCTGTTGATTACACACTTGGTGAGAAATGCACAGTTACAAGGTCAAACTGAGTGCAGTTCAGAGGAAGAAAAATAGAAAGGAATTTGATTCAGAAATATCACATAAAGTGTGGGGAGCAAAATTGATCTTTACCCCAAAATTCTAAAAATTTGGTTGTACTGGTAAAATATTACTTGGAACTGTAGCAAGTATTTCCCAGGGACCCAGTTTAAAGAGAACTGGTTGAAGGCTTAGGGGAGCAACGGTAGTATCCTGGGCCTTCCTGTCACACTTCACAAACAAAACAGATGGAAATAGGAGCCATTTCTTCACCAGCCAAGACCCCTGCCCCTTAATTCCAGGACCAGGAAGCAGACATTCCTCAGTAAGTGGAGGTACATTCCTCAGTAAGTGGAGGTACATTCCTTAATCCAAAACCTCTTCCACCAGCCTGATCCTCCAGTAGAGAACCATTCCTTTTGGATCAAGTAGGTCCCCTCTGTAAATCCTCTTTAAAATACTAACACCCTTGGCAGGGGTATCAAATTAATTCACCACAAGTGGTGATTGCTTTAGTTTTTCATCAGGGCTCTGAGAGAAGGGGACACAGGAATGAAACAGAGAGGGTTTAAGAGGATGTGCCTGGGAAGGCTGGCACAGGTGAGACATGCAAGTGGGGAAATCTCTGGCAGACACAAGGCTGAGAGAGGCCTAGACACAAACCGCCTACTTTTACCTCTCTCCCTAGCCTTCCTTTTTAAAGTAATGTGTCAATAGAGGCCAGTCTCATCCAATGGGCTTCCTGAGGTTTGCTCCATGGAACACTGGTTCTACATGATACTCTTAGAAAATTCTGTGATCTAATAAGTCTAGGAAATGCTCTGCACTGAAAACCCTTGAAAGAGTCACAAGTAAGTTAGTTTATTAATGCCTCTGAGAAGTCCTACAGTCGGGAATCCTAATTTGTGTTCATGTAAGCCAGGATTTTCCAAGTTTTTTGGTCAAAGAACTCTTTAGTGCATGTGAATTATCACCTCTTAACAACATATTCTGAAAATGCTTATCTGATGCTCATAGTTTTCAGTTAGAGTATTTGTTGTCGAGTTTTTGATAATGTGGCCACCATCTTTTTTTTTTTTTTTTTTTCTGCCATCTCTCTAGCTCATTGCCTGTCCATGGCGTCCGAGCAGGGAAGAGAAGAGGCAAAATGCATCCTGGACACTCAGCTGTTTCTTGTTGGCGTCCCCAGCAAATGATTTTGATGGGAACAGATTTAAACTCTTCCTTACTTTATAGTTAGCAGATCAGCTGCAGATTGCAATTATCCAGGCTCTCTTTACTTTGTTAATCTGGAAAGTTGGAAGTTGGCTTCTGCTGAGTTGTTTTCAGCAAAACTTGGCCCCTTTTGAAGCAGTAGCCTCCCCAGCAAGCTCCTCTTCATTATTCTGTAATCTTTGGACAAAGCCCAAACATTGCTCCTCCCCAAGGAGAGCTGGTTTAGGAAAATTGCTATTGTTCCTGGCCAGGAAATATGTCAAATAGAGTCATCACAGATGTAACTGGATTTCAGGATGTTGTCTGGAAGCTACCAAACTACCAAATATTTAAGACCACAAGAGACAGACTCAAGGACTCATTGTAAGACTTTGCTACTGAAAGTGAGCTCTGGGAACTGGGAGCACAGTAACTCTGAGAACTTGTTAGAAATGCAGACTCCGTGGTCTGGTCTGGTCTGCCCCACACCTACCAAAGCAGAATCTGCATTTGAAAAATCCCCATCTGATTTGTAGGCACATCAAAGTCTGAGAAATGTCAGAATTCATCCCCTCATGCCTCATTTGTTCCTTCATTTATTAACAAGTTACTAAGCACCCCACTAGACACCAGGCTCTGTTCTAGGTGTTGGGGACACTGGTAGAAAAGCAGATACGTTCTCAATTCTCATACAGTTTACAGTCTAGTGGGGCAGACCAACATAAACACGTTTAAAACAAAGGATTTCAGGAAGTGGTAAGTGCTGGAGGAAATTGGAAGGTGAAGGATTAGAAAACGATGGGTGTTGAGGGTGAGATGCAATGGTCAGGTGGGGTCTGTCTGAACAAGACATCTGTACGGGGAGAGGGGGCAGTCACGGGAACATCCCAGGCGATGGCACCGTGAGAACAAAGCCCCAAGGAGAGTACGAGCTTGGGGACAGAGAGAAGGGAGGCCAGTGTGGCTCATGCTTAGCAGATTAGGAAACTCAGAGGTCAGAGAGACAGAGAAGGGCCAGATTATGTGCACGGAAGATTCTCAAACTTAATGTGCAGCAGAATCCCCAGAAGGGGACTTGGGTCCGTCTTACCACCAAAGCTCTGACTCAGTAGCTCAGGGGTGGGGCCCAAGACTTTGCATTTCTAACAAGTCCCAGGTGATGGTGCTGATGCTGGTCCAGGAACCACACTTCGAGAACCACGGATATAGGATGTGTAGGTCCTCCTAAGGAGTTCAGTTGTAGCCTAAGCGTGGTGGAAAGTCATCGGATGACTCCACACAGGGGAGGGCAAGATCTGATTTCCATTTTCCTCTGTCTGCCCAGAAAAGGAGACCTTTCCAGCCATTCACTACCTCCTGGACTTGCATTCCCTTCCAGCTTTGCTCATCATTTGATTTGATCCAATTTTCCATCCTATCTCTCCATTTCCTCCCAAACATTTCCGTTGTGCCTTCTGGAAGCCCCACTCCCTGAGCCACAATTCTTGCATATCCTCAGCCTTTATCATAACTTCCCTACTCCTTTCTTGCCTTAATTGGAGCCTGGCTAGTCTCAAGAACACAGCGTTTATACAGCTCTTTCTGGCAGGTCCTGTTTGATAGTTGACAGTCTGTGAACTGCAGGGCCTGGGGGTGGTGTTGGTGCCTGCTTGTTCCTTATTGTTGCCTCCCTCATCCCTTCACCACTCCCGCCATCGTCTCCCTCGCTAGCGGATGGTTCCCACTGGCACACACACCTGCGCCGGGATCTCCATCTGTTTCTTCTGTAGTTCACATCTGTATTTCCAAATAATACAGCTATTTTTAGCTTCTTCAACTTTAGATATTTTCTGTTGCCTTCCTGCACCCCCCCCCATCTTCCAATGTCATTATAGCTCCATTTTTGGCTAAGTTGATGTTCTGTGCTGGCATTCTACGACCATAAGTACTCACAGCTGAACCACGTAGGCTGGTATTCTTTTATGGGTCAACTTTGATTTTCTTGGGGCTATTAATTACCTTGTTTTTCCACTGCTTAGTCTTCTAAGTGTCTATTACTAAGTTTTTACTAAACTTTCCAATCAAATGGTAAAACCCCTCCCATGAGTCACAGGTAGCCGATTAAGACAGCGTCTTCACTCTCAAGCCTGGCACTGTAGCTGGGACTGCTGGGGGACGGCTCGGCAGGACATGTCAACTGCGTGCTTATGTGTGGTCTCCCCAGTGTGGCAGGGGTAGGGTCGTCAGACTTCTCACATGGCAGCTCAGGACTCCAAGAGTGAGTGTTCCAGCAGACAAGATAGAAAAGCCTTGTGGCCTTTTAGGATCTTGCCTGGAAGTCACATACTGTCACTTCCATCCTATTGTAATGGTTGAAGTGGTCAAAAGCCCACCCAGATTCAAGGGGAGGGAGCACAAACCTCACCTTTCCATGGGAGAAATATCAGAGAAGATTTGTAGTCATGTTTTAAAACTGCCGCAGAGACACACACACACTCATACCTGCACTTGAGTAGAATGTCTTTGTTAAGAATCACAAGAAGCTGGGAAGGGGAGAAGCCTGGTGGCTGAGGCAGAGGCAGGAAAGAGACTTTGTCCTGTAGACCAATTTGCACCTTTTGAATTTTGCATCATGTGCTTGAACTGCCTTTCTAAAAATATTACATGATTAAATATCTTTGACCATGTCACAGCTTTTCCTGGCCATGTCAGTTCGCAGGCTACTCTAGACCAGGGCTGTCCAGTAGAACTTTCTGTGATGATGGAAATATTCTGTATCTGACCTGTCCAATACAATAGCCACTAGCCCCTGGTGGCTATTTAGCACTTGAAATGTGGCTAGTACAACTGAGGAATTAAAATTTCAACTAAATTGTAATTTAAATTTTAATAACTGTCTGTGACTAGTGGCTACATATCAGACATACTGCATGGCCGTAGGAGGTGGGAGGCGCTTACATGAATGGGCCACAAAGGTGGGACTAGGAGACTCCTTGGGTCATGGTCTCCAAACATTTTTGCTCATGTATATCCTAAAACAATCTTAAGCAACTCTATACCCTCTTGCACAGATTAAAGTTGACGTGTAAATGCTTCATCCTTAGTTTAAAAGTTTATTTTTGTTAGGAGTTATAAAAGATTAAACATTTCATAAGATGAAATAAGATGAGGACTAACTATAATTGGAATAAATATTTCATGAGCTGGTTTGATAAAATAAGTTTTAATTACTGAATAATGCAGACTGGATCTGAAAGAAATCATGTTAAAATGCTTTCACATCCACTGCTTTAGCCGTTCTAAATCTGGAGCACCTCAATGTGGGCCACACTTCACCCTCACAGAAATATACATAAGACAGGGAGAGGCAGCAAGCCTTAAGGGGGAAGATGCCTTGATGAATCATTAAAGAAGCCTCCGAAACCAATAGATCAATCTCCCCTCCTTTGGCTAGAGGAAGTTTTTACACCCCAGAGCAAGGCTCCACGGTGACATTGTGACGGGTGAGGGAGGCAAGGGAGCTTTGGTGAGACGATTTTAGAAATCAGTACTTTGGAAGTTGACTTTGGAAGTGGATTCCCTTTAAATTATTCATAGACATTTACCCCTTGAAAGGTCTCTATACTCTCAGGTGTACTTGAACCCCAGTTTGAAGACAGCTGCCACAGGAAGACAGAAGCTGGGCTTGGTACCCAGTTGCCTGCTGCTGCTGCTGCTGCTGCAGCTTCTGCTGAAACCTGTCAAGGGAGGGCAGATGAGGGACAGTGTCCTGGTGCCCCTTGAGCAAAGGCAGGGGGCCCAGTCGGTGTCACTGGCCTGCTCTGTGAGCCTCACTTGTCTTGCCTGGAATTTTTAAGCCTGTCCCAAGTGGAAACACAGGGCTGGGCTGCCTTATTCCAGGACTTAAGAATCAGCAAGGCGAGACTGAATTCCTTTACTAGTACCTTCCGCCCCATCACTCCCCTCCTCAACATCACCTCCTCCTCTCCTCTTCCTCCAACTCCTTCAGATTGAGTATAGAATAGAGGCAGGTTTGGAGAATCACAATTCACTAGTGTTGGGGGAACGGGGCTGAGTCAGCGTTCAGTAGTCTGAGTAACCAAGGGCCGATTAGCATGACCTCCTCCTGGGCCGTCGTGTCTAATCCAGGGGCAGCTCATAAGATGAAAATTTCATGTGATCCAAATTACCGTCATAATAAAAAGTCCCTGTAATCAGCCACTGAATATGGCCCACAGAGTTGGTATTTATGTACCACGGAGACTGATACACCATCTGTGAAAATGTCCAATGAAGAGGCCACTTTTTTCCTTCTAGCTAGTGAGGACAAATCACTGTTTCTTTCGTGAAGTACTGGATGTGTATGTAGATGGCTTGCATCTAAGAGCCATGTTGTACAAAAGTGTATTTCCTTAAACCCAAGAATCATCTTAGTGTGTGGGGTGCTCACACTGCGGGCTGGAGGCACCTGAGCCCTGAGGGCAGAGTATAGCCCCAGCTCCATGACCCCCTCGCTGGGACGGAAGGTCATCGACGGACTGACGGTGGGCAGAAGTGCCCAGAGCATTCCCATTGCTGTTTAAAAACCCTCCCCTACCCTCTTTCTTGGCCCAGCAATTTGTAGCTGAATTACATCAGTTTGCATCCATGTATGGCCTGATTACTGCTCCATGCCGGGCACCAAGGTAAGCACTCTACACACATCTTTCAGACAGGAGTTAGCACAAAAGCCCTTTTGTCTCACCCCACCTCCCATTTATTTATTTATTTAGAGGCAGGACCTCACTTCGTCATCCAGGCTGAGTGCAGTGGTACAATCAGAGCTCACCGTAACTTTGAACTCCTCCTGCCTCAGCCTCCTGAGAAGCTGGGACTACAGGCATACACCCAGCTAATATTTAAAAATTTTTTTGTAGAGACAGGGATCTCACAATGTTGCCCAGGCTGGTCTTGAACTCCTGGCCTCAAGCAATCCTGCTGCCTCCACCTCCCAAAGTGCTGAGGTTATAGGCGAGAGCCACCACACCTGGCTCCTGCTCCCCATTTAAAAACTCCACCTCTGTCTACCTGCAGAGAGTCATAAAATAACCAAGAAGATAGACACATTTGGCCTACTTCCTCACACACAAGGGCCCTGAGACTGCCAGGAAGTGGCAAAAATAGTAGCAATTAAACATCTAATGATCAAATGAGGTGCTTATCCTGGGGAAAGGCAGAAGGGACCCAGAGATACACAGCTGCTGAAGAAGTTGAGTTGGAAAGGAAAAAGGATGACTTCCCCGGGAAAATGAAGGCACTTCACTGGACAAGATCTTGATGATCTTCAGGAGAAGCCGCTTAAGCAATGTATTTTCTCTAATTTTCTGCCTTGGGGTGACATCTAAAACATCAATTAATAACTTCTACAGCACGTTATCAATTTGCCTATAGTTGTCATTGTGAGCCAAGCAGTTGCCTACTCTGAACATGGCTGGTTCCATAGTCTCGCAGACTTGTATTCACTTATTCCATCCACTGTGTTAGCCTTGGTGGCTAATGCTCATCTCTTCGTGGAAATCGATTCTATATTAACACTGTCACAGATAATTCACATGCTGCTGATTTTCTTCCCTCATCACATCCCCTTCTTTAAACTTTCACTGTCCATTTCCCAAAAGGCCACGCGGGAGGGGGTGCTGAAGCATGCTCAGTGGAGTACCCCAGGGTCAGCCACCTGAATAGCCCACCACCCAGCAGATGCCAGGGAAGAAACAAGCACAGACCCGCCAGGGAGCAGATGATGTCAGCTCCTCAGGGGAATTGTATTTCTAGTCCAACACTGCCAGTGACCACCTCCCGTTATTTTTATTTATTTATTTTTTGAGACAGAGTCTGGCTCTCTTGACCTGGCTAGAGTGCCGTGGCATCAGCCTAGCTCACAGCAACCTCAAACTCCTGGGCTCAAGCGATCCTCCTGCCTCAGCCTCCCAAGTAGCTGGGACTACAGGCATGCGCCACCATGCCCGGCTATTTTTTTCTCTCTATATATATTTTTGGTTGTCCGGATAATTTCTTTCTATTTTTTTAGTAGAGACGGGATCTCGCTCTTGCTCAGGCTGGTCTCGAACTCCTGACCTTGAGCGATCCACCCGTCTTGGCCTCCCAGAGTGCTAGGATTACAGGCGTGAGCCACCGCGCCCGGCCAACCTCCCGTTATTTTTAATGATAACTTGACTGATGCTATATTACCTCTGTCACTGTATTTTATCTGTAGTGCCTATTACCGAACTATCAGGATGTTATTTATCCAAGTAGAAAAAAGGCTGGTGTTTCCCTCTTTAACTCAGAACACAGCCGTTCTGCATCTCTGGGCACCAGGACACATTTGTTCCCAGGTAAGAATGTCCAGGTACCATCCACCTCGGCATCGTCTGTCCTGGAATTATTCATTGGCTCATGCACAGTCAGGGGCTGGCTGTCTTCTAAAGGTATTTCCACACCATGCCTTTGCTCACAATTTTGCTCACACTGTCACCCCGTGGAATGCCTCCCACTCCTCCTCCTCCTTCGAGGGCTAGTTCTAGGTCCCTTGGCGTCCGTCCACCATCCTCTCCCCTCACCCACACTGACATCCTCTGTCTCTGAACTCCAACAGCCCTCCCAAGCTGCCCAGTTCCATGGCACCTATTTCTGCCTTGAAGTTGTTAATGTGTTTCTATGGACGAGTCTCAGCCATGACTTGCAATACTAGAGACTCCATACATGGTAAAGCGTCCTGGTGTGCGCTGCACTCGGACCCCGAGCCTGAAGGAGAACACTCTGGCCTCCAAACATGCACCTCGTGAGCTCCACGGCTTCTCCAGGCCTCTTGCTCAGCCTCCTCATTCCAGCTTGGAGCAATCACATCCTTAGGCTGCTCTGGCCAAGGTGGCTCTTGGGGATCCCATGCTGGAGTGCTGGACAGCAGACCCCAGGTGGCCTCTGTCACTCCAGGTGGGATGGCACTGAGATCTGAGGTTGTGAGGCCCTCAAGCAGCAAAGAACTGGAAATCACAAGATGGAAAGAGCCCAGGTAGGGCCTGCCTGCACTAAGCTCTCACCTTGATTCCTCAGACAAATGAACAGTTACCTTTTTCATTCCCTGTCACTTGGCACCTGAATTCACTGTTTCCAGTCCTGCCACCCCTCTCCTGCCCCTGCCAGAGCAGAGGACTTTTAGCTCCTCCTTTCTGCAAGGGAAGGTCTTAATTCAGTTATTCGTTTGTTGAACTGCCTTCATCATCACATGGCGTTTTCCATGTATCTCTGTCTTCACATGGCTGTCTTCTTATAAGGGTACTAGTTGTGTTGGATTAGGGACCCACCCTACTCCAGTATGACTTCATCCTAACTAATTACATCTGTAAGAATTCTGTTTCCAAATAGCATCACACCCGGAGTTCCTGGGGGTTATGCCTTCGACATATCCTTTTCAGAGGGACACAATTCAAGCACAACATCATTGGATCTGGGAGAAATGAGGTGAAGGACAGAGACGGGTGTGCCCTCGGAGCTGTCAGCCCACCAAGAGAGAGAGCCAAGGGATGGCCACGAAATCCTTTGAAAGTGGAAATACTTTTGGAAAGTAGACAAACAGCACAGAACACAAGGGAATGGTTAGGAAGAAAATAAGAGCAAAAAGTGAGGGGGAGACAAAGTAGGGCCAGGAAGGGGGGGAAGGAGGTGGCTCCTGAGCCCGGGGAGACACTGGGCAATGTGGGGCATGGGAGGGGAGGGCAGGGAGCCAACCTTGGTGTAGGAAATCTGGTCATTGCAGGTAACTATTTTCGAGTTCATGTCCCCTGAGCTGTGGATCCAAGACCACGCTGACAGATACCCCAGCAAGGGGAAGAGATCCTTCTGTGGGAGCTGAGCCCACGGCCTGGCTACACGCTGCCCACCCTGAACCCCACAGACAGCAGATGGTCTCCCAGCCCTCCCAGACCCAAAAGGAAACACCTTTCCCAGCAACTACAGTCCCCGAGGCCATGCCACTGACTTCTGCTCTGAAGAGACTCCACCGTGGCTCCAGCAGAGGACCAGTGGGCTGGGGTGGGAGCAGTGGGTTTCTCTGTCTGGGGTTCTAGGGAACCACGTGTCTCCCCTTGTGGCCGAGATGCTGTGCATGAGCAGAAACCTTTGAGAAACACCGGCCCATTCTTCAGGTACTCCCTCAGCAAGTGTGGAAAGGAGGTGAGGGATCCCCCACAAAGCCTGGTCCCCCAGCATCTTGGGGTAACACGCTAGACTTCCAGACCCTGTTACCTGGATCCCTACAGCTCTGAACCTCCCGTGTCCCTGGCAGTGTCTGCTTACATGTCCCTGTCTGTGTTCCATTTTGTTTCCTAATAGATGGCAATTATTTAACTTGATAAGGCAACCAGAACAAGGTTGGAAAAGACCTAACATGTTAATAGATTATTCTCAATCGACTCTTTTAGTCAGGAAGTGACTCTGCGCAATTTAAGCAGAAACATCTCTTACTGATAGGACAGGTGGCAGCTCAGGGCACAGACAGAGGGAAAAAACCACATTGCTGTGTGAAGCAAGTGTGGCCAGAGGTGGCTCCTGGGGACCATCGTCTTGGCACTGCCCCTAGTGGCTCTGGACACTTGATGCTGCTGGCCTGGATTTGGTCCAAGCATCGTGGATAATCTCCACCTGGCCCTGGGCCTTGTGTCACTCCTCCATGCTGGGCAGCCCCAGGCTGCAGCATTTGATTTTGAGCGCCAGATCCAGTATCTCTCTCTAGCTGTCTGGGGGTGGGAAAAGCCCATCCATACATTTCGTCTCTGTAATGGAAAGTGAAGCCCTTTCCCTTGCTCCCCTTCTGCCATCTGTTTTAGGACTCCTCCAAAACAGGAGGCGTGTTCAATGTGGGCAGCCCAACAGGGCAACTGTCCACTAGAGTGATGTGCAGTGTGTTCATAAGGGGTCTCCTGAGACAACTCCTTCATCTAAAAGTGTGGCTCTCACAGGGGTTGCAGGCACCAGGGCAGATGGAGGAGGGTGACTCACCCAGTGTCATATGCGGAAGCCCTGCAAGTCAAGGCTCAGTTCCTCTGATCACAGAACCCAGTGCCAGTGACCACACTGGCCTAATTAAGTGCCCGGCACATGCTGCCCAACCAATGCTGGCTGAATAGGCAAATGAATTGTTGGGTCTTCCACTGTGTAATCCTCTGCCTCAAATGCATCAAGAAAAGAGGCAGGACGAAATTATCAATCAATAAAATAAAATCTGAGGCCCTGGGGTAAGCTATTTAACCTTTTTGGATCTCCATTTCTATATCTTGCAAGAGAAGGTTGGATGAAGCTGAGCTCGAAGAACTTACCGTTGAATCAACTGCAGAAAGAAATTTTGCCACATATAAGGCAATTGGAAATTTGAATGCCGTCTAGATAATTTGATGGCGTTAAGGAATTACTTTTAATTAATTGTTTTTTAGATTAGATGATGATATGATTTGGTCTTATAAAGAGTGTTTGTCTTTTACAGACACATGCTGAAATAATTTTAGATGCAATGATACGATGTCCAGGATTTGCTTCTTAATCACTTGGAAAGTGGGTAGGAAAATAAATGAAGGAGACAAGCTCTGAGTTAATGTAATTACTGAGACTGGGGAATGTGTACATGGGGATTCATTTTGCTATTTTGTCTACTTTTTGTATGTTTGAAATTTTCCATAATGTAATGTCTAAAAAATAAATAAAACAATCTTTTCCTGCAGCCCCTGTGGCACCCATCCCAGTCAGAGCTTGTGGTGGGCCCTCCAAGTTGCTCACCCAACATCTCTTGCTCCCTTGGTTTTTCCCCAAAGAACCCCCCTACTTCACTCCCACACAGCCCCTGTGACTCCAGGGAAGGTGACCCCATCCCCACCTCTAGCCCTGATTAGTCTCAGCCCATCTGAGGGAGCCCAATTGCTGGTGATTGGCTCTGGAAGGACATGGGATACCAGGAGAGGTTTGCTGGGTCTTCTGAGAAGTTTTCTGTCTACTTTCATACCCAGCTGGACAGGAGGGAGGAAGGGGGTGGCCTCAAACACCAGCAGCAGCCGTGCTGCAACCTGGAGGTGAACCAGCCTCAGGGCAAAGCCAACACACTGACCAGCACACAGAGAGGTAGGAGAAACCCGAGTCCTTGACACAAATGCTGAATTGCTGCATCAAACAGCCCCCAAGTCTACCATGCCACTCAATTCCCCATTACATGATATAATAAATTTTCTTATTGTTTGAGCCACTTTGTTTTTACAACCAAGAGATTTGTAATGAAGACGATCCTAATAGATATAAGGCTCAGTGACCACTCTCCCGGACTCCAGTAGAAAGGGAGGGAGCCCCCGTCCCACGGTTACCACCACGGTTTGGAAGGCAGCAAGCAGGAAGTGGTAGGAGGGGTCTTTCAGAAGGTGGAGACAGTGGCACACGCTGGCACCATTTTCAGACAGACAGACAGTTCTTCCTAACATCAGACAATCCAACTTTTAAGAGTCACATTCCATGGGGCCATTAGGAAAGTTGTGCCCAGCCCTTGCTGCTGTGGGTCACCTTGGGAATTCCTGTGGCGCCCTTTCCTTGGCAGGACAGTCATAACAGAAATGATGCAAATCCATTTTTATTATTATGAGACACTGGAAAAGGCCATTTGTAGGAGCAAGAGGCTGGACTGCAGCTTTGCCTCTGGACCAAGAGAGTTCTAGTGGCGGGGGAGGCTGTCCCACATGCTAGAGAAGGAACTTCTGCTCTTCCACCTCGTGTAAGTCTCCCACTTTTCTCAGCTTCTTAAGTGGACTTGAAATCCAGTGGATGGTCTTGAAATTGGGCCTCAACAGGCTGAGTTTAGGGTCATTCACAAAGCACGGTGAATGGCGCATAATCGATGATGAGTGAATAAATACTGGTTGGCTGCCTGTCAGGTGTAGCTGCAGCTGAGTCCTCCCAAAAGTGCGGCCCCAAATACCCCCTTGACACTCTCTTTGGCCTCTTAAGCCTCCACGTAGCTTCACACCCACCAAGTTGCTGCTGGAGGGGACAGAACAGGGAAGGAAACTGATGTAGACCAAGTCAGAGTCCGATTTGGAAGCTGGAAGCAAGGCTGTTGCCTTCCAGAGAGAAAATGGCTTCATTAGAATTCAGGACATTCCTCGCAAGCAGACTGTTTCTTACTGTTTGTTCTGAAATGTTTGTGATAGTCAAAGATGCAGACTACAGACTTGAAACAGAAAGCAAAGAGGGAGAAAGGTTGCAGCCATTTCCTGTTCACCTGCAGTATAGGTGAGGGGAGAAGGTGTCCTTGTCCTCTTCCTGCCTCCTCAGCGATAAGCGGAAGCCTTTGAAGTCCCAAGTCAGCCAGCGCTCCCTCCTGGGCTGCAGGACGAGGTCAGAGCTGTGATGCCTGGGGTGGGGTGGGGACCACATGGAGACCCCATGGTGGGAGCCTCTGGTCCCTTCCCCTGGAGGGACAGGGACGTTTGGAGTAGCTCACCTTCCAGAAAGGAGATGTGGCCCTTCCCTTCCACCTGAGGCTGCCCCCCGCCCTTTCCGGGGTTCTGCCAGCCTCATCTCCACTCCGGGCATGAGCGCACCCCCTTCCCTTCAGCCTCAGCCACACGGCCTGAAACTCACTTCTGTGGGTCTCTCTGGAAGAATCACGGGGTCACTTCACGCTGGAGTTTGATGTGGAGAGGTGGAGACTAGTCTGCCAGGGAACGGCTCGCGGACTGTGGGTGGCAGTAGGGCCGGGGTGCGGCAGGCTGGGGTCAAGAGAGCAGGGCGGCAGGGGGCAGACGTCAGGAGGTGCAGGGTGGCAGGACTCAAGAGGCCCGGGTTTGGATTCAGCCGTGTGACTTAGGGCTCTTCCCCTCTCTGAGGCCACTGTCCTAGGGTGACAGTGGGCGGCTGTGCGGACCCAGAGAGGACGCGAGGAGGTTGGGGAGCACGTGGACAACTCCCGCAGCGGGCGAGCCCAGGAGCGCGACCTCGGTCCTTCTGCTCCACTGAGCTGGCTGCGGAGCGCTTTCTCCAGCACGGCCGGTCCTCGGCGAGGAAGCGTGGTGGCTCCCCGGGGCCCGTCAGAACTCCTCCAACTTTTCTGCTGAAGGGTCCCTAACAAGAGCGAACGCGTGCCCCCGAGCAGCAGAGACGAAGTTTCTTTCAAGTCCCTTGTTCTATCTTAAAAATTCCTGTGAATTTTGCATCTTACTCCATAATCTATTCATGCTTGTTTTAATATAAATACATCCTTTTCCTCAAATATTCAAATAAAATGAACGGTTCAAGGAAGTTGCTGGGAGAAGGGGGCTGGGCTGTCAGGAGGAGGAGGGAGAGCTCAGCCCCTCCCCTCTGAAACCTTGTTTAATTCTCTCCATGACTCTATGAGGTAGAGATTTGTTTTTAAAGTGAAAACATCTTTATTGTACAAGAATTAAAGCATTACAGGTTTTATAAAGCAGAAGTTCAACATCGCCTACAATCTAACTCCCTAAAAAACACCCTCGTAAACAGTATCTGTGGCATCTTTATTTCCACCAGCCTCTCCGAGTGTTGGACATCTCTGCCCCCTGGAGTCTGTAAGGTGTGTCTCAGTTGTGTGGTCACTGGCAGGCACGGTCCCTGCCTTGTGCATAGACAGCAGTGGCCTCCTGCCCATGTCCCGTTCTGTTCATTAAATGGAAGCTTTGGCCTGAAGTCAGCTCTGTCAGAAACCAAGAGAAGTGACAAGAGGGAATCTAACTTCATAAGGCCCCTGCCTGATCTTTATTTCATAAGTAGCTGAGGTCCTGGCTAAACCTGACATGGGATTCAGCATCTAGAGGTGTCATGAGCTGGTAGCCAGGCGCTGGGCGATCTGTTTGCTTAAAGACAGGAGGCCATGCAGACTTCAGTTTGGAGCCTGGTGGGGAGGAGGGAGGGAGAGGGACAGTGTGGTGTCTGTCCCTTATGAGAGGGTAGGATTAAAAAGAAGCTGCAGATGGAAGGTCAATGAGCTCCTTGCAGTAGGGACTTTGGAGACCCAGGTGCAGAGGTTGACATACAGCACAAAGTTTGGGTGGAGGTTCTTTTTCCATGTCTGAGAGCAAATGGGAGCTCAGAGGAAGGCTGTGCTCACAGAAATTCTGCCCAAAATGCTCAAGAGTGGCTTCATGGGAGCAATCAGCAGTGAGGGGTCCAGGCAGAAGATCCTGTTCTTTTAGACAGAAGAGACTCCAGCAATACACAGGGGCAGCCCTCAAGGTGACGCCAGGGAAGAGGCAATGAACCAGTATAGTTTAATGTTAATATTCATGTGGCTTGACAAATTCTCACGTATGGGATATGCTGAGGGAAATTCAGTTTAGAGAAAAATTTCATCACCCAAGCATTTAGTCACATGATATTTTTGCCCCTATATATATATATATATATATATATTTTTTTTTTTTTTTTTTTTTTTTTTTCAAGACAGAGTCTCACTCTGTCACCCCAGGCTGGAGTGCAGTGGCGTCATCATAGCTCACTGGAGCCATCAACTTCTGGGCTCAAGTGATCCTCCTGCCTCAGCCTCCCGAGCAGCTGGGACTACAGGCACATGCCATGCCTGGCTAATTTTTAAATTTTTTGTAGAGATGGAGTCTTTCTGTGTTGCTCAGGCTAGTCTCAAACTCCTGGCCTCAAGCAATGATCCCACCTTGGCCTTCCAAAGTGCTGGAATTACAGACGTGAGTCACTGCACCTGGCCTCCCATATATGGTTCTAAAAATAAAAATTAAAAATTAAAAACAAACTGGAACTTACATATTGAACTAATCTGCCCCATCAGAATGATATCTCAGTATCCTAAATGCCCTGACTTGATCATTGCACATTCTATGCATGTAACAAAATATCACATGTACCCCATAAATATGTGCAAATATTTAGTATCAATAAAAAAATAAAAAATAAATCCACTGCCAAATGCATCATAATCAAGCTGCTGAAAACTAAAGGCAAAGAAAATATCTTAAAAACAGCCAGAGAAAGTTGTCAGAATCAAAATGGAGTCACTTGTGTTAAAAACTCTGATAAATAGAGCCAGGGAAGGCCATGAAGAGAGAGTTCTCATGCATAAATGCCTGATAAAAAGAACTATCACAAAAGACTCTGCAAAAACCACAATGTTGCACAAAGGCCATCACAACCTAACAACGACAAAAATCCTTTTGTGAGGACATCTGCCCTGCAACTGCCTGTTCAAACTCCAACTGGCGCCACCCTTGTTATTGATCCTTGCAGCCAAGGATAATTATCTCAAAGCAATTACATAATCCTCCTCATTTTTCCTTTTAAAATGTTTGTCTTCCTTTACCTCCCTAAATACCCACATAGTTTACTGTGGCACACGTATTCCCATAGCAGTGCCTATTTCCGAATAAACATCATTTTCTTTAAAAAAAACATGATATCTCTGGAAATTATGCATGCATTCCAAGATGTTTTCGGAGATCGTCTTTGGGAACTGACTTCAGAGCCATTCTATGAATCATACTTTAGATACTTTAGAGTCAGCCGGTTTGATCACCCAACTTACTCTTCAGCTTTGCCTTCGAATAATTTTTGTTCGATTCCAAAGATAAAATCCTCTGTTAAATAATTATGCTCTTCCTCCAAGCCTGCTTCTCTGTAGACTGTAAAATTCTATGGAGCACGTCTATTTCAACTTTGGCCACCCAATTCCTGGCCAGGCACTTCAGAAATGCTTGACCAATACGTATTTCTGTGGTTACTCATTCTATTCCCCAGTGCTGTTTCCTTCACTGTTACGTCTTATACATACCGCAGATCCCAAACACCAAAATGTTTGCCTTCTTTTCTCAGGTGGCTTCTTGGTATTACATAGTTAATATTTATCCCAGGAAAGGAAGGGTTATTCTAAATCTGCACCCACCAAAACCCACAGTAGAAATGCCTTGTGGAATAAGCATCAACGATTTAGCTTTTTCTGTTGGTTAAGGTCACAGAAAACAGTCTGTCAACATTTTTCTCTATGTGGCTTTTCTTTTCAGGGGCATAGAATAAAGATGAAAAAGCACAGCTCTGGGAGCACACAGAACAAGAGCTGGCACTCGAGGGACTGATTATATATTCACTTATTTATTACAAATTTTAAAAAATGGCCCAGCTGCTTCAACTTACACAAGCTGGGCCGAAATATTTCACTCCATAGTATTCTTCTCATCTGGTGGCTACAATACAGAGAGAATTAATGCAAGCGTTTTTTAACTCTAAAAGAAGAAAATCAGAATTAAGAAAAAAATGATGTTAGTGCCTAAAACTGGGATTCAAACATTCAAGTGTTTCCAAGGACTACCCACCGCATGTCTCCCCGTCCTTGCGTTAGCCCATAGCAGCCATCCTGCCTAAGGGTACACGTGGGACCCCCCCCTCACCTGAGGGAGTTTTCCAATTGCTCACCTGTGTCCTTCAGGTGATCCAGAAGGCCCAGGCCTGTTCACTTGTATCCTATAAAACACTCCCAGGAGGTTCCGATCCTCTGGTTGACAACATGTGATCTATCACCATCTGACCCCCACTGCCATGTGCTTTCTCTCCTGTTACTACCCGTATGCTTCCTCTGTTGTGTTTTGGTCAAATGTTGGAATAGTCCAACTCCAGCTGTCTTAGACAGAAGGAGAAATTTGTTGGCTTGTGTTACTGGAGAGTCCAGGGATAGGTTTGGCATGAGATGTTGTTTGGTTCAGCTACTCAAATAGTGTCAAGATCAGGCTTCTCTCATCTCTTGGCTTGTCCCTTCTCCCACTGACTTTTTCTCAGACACACTCTCTTGTGAGGGCCAGGTGGCTGCCAGCTGCTCTGGCCTCATCACCTCCAAGTCCATCAGAAAGTCAGCCTCCATTTCTGATGTTTGAATGACATTCTGTGATCTGATTCTCCTTGATCAAGTTCAGTTCCAAGTGCCCAGCTCATCTGTACCAGGCGGGTTTCAGTTGTAGAATACAGAAGCTGCTCTAGATATTTAAAGCAGAGGAGGATTTAATAGCCAGTACTGGATGTTTGCAAAATTGTTGGATGGTCTGAAGGAGTGAGTTCTAGTTTGAATCTTCAGAAATGATTCCCAGAGGACAGCAGAACTGACCTGCTACAGGAGCTATGACCCTTGAAATACTAGCAAGGTGTGGGGTCTGGAGGCCACTATGGAAACAACTGAGCTAAAATTCACTTGCCATGTTTGTATTTCAGGGATCAGGAGGCCAGGAAGCTCATGGCTCCACTGCCATTGCCACCAAACTGCTTCTCACGCACAAGACACAATTGTTGCGTGTCTGCTTTCCAAATCTTGTTTGAGTGGAACATTTTGGATAATAATTTACATTCAGATCATTGCCCACAGGAGAGTCAGGAAAAGGTAGTTTTTAGCTGTCCAGCTCTTGCAAGTATTGCAATACAGGGCAGCATGCGGGAGAGAGGTTGGAAGGAAGTCTGAGAACCAGCCCACAAGTGAGGAGCTTGGAAGGGTCCAAGGCTTTCCTTGGCTGGGCCTTGAGCCACACTCCCAGCTCCTGGGACTGGGGGAGGTTCAAGTCTACCTGCAGCCCAGGGACAAATAGTGGGATGAGGCTGGTCGTCCAAGGGAAATTTAGGTTCTAGTATAGTCAGTCATTATACCATTACAGGAAGGAGAGGCAAAAGATTCTGGGTGACAAAACCAAAAAAATGTCCCCTGCAAGGTATATGATGCTTTATCGTTTACAAGTACCATCATCCACACTAGTCCATGTGATTCTCAGAAAAACCCCATGAAGGACGAAGGTCAAATAAGATTATTCCCATCTTATAGACAAGGAAGTACAGACTGAGAGGTTAAGAGCTCACCGAGGTGAGTCCCTCGCAGCTACTGAGTGGCACAGCTTAGATTTAGATCCAGTCTCTGGCCTCAACCCTTTTTCCCTGGGGCACATCAGAATGTAGAAGAAACTTCTTTCTGAAACAAAGGTGCCAGGCCCCAGCCCTCCTGTACAGAGCTGTGTGCCAGAGGAACACATTTTCCTTCTTTCTGGAAGCTGTGGCCAGCCTGGAGCATGGGGGTCCCAGTGGGTGCTCATAGGAAAGTAGGTGGGGAAACACGCACAGTGCATGGATGCTTTGCCTCCCCCCTTCATTCGGTCTTTATTTGAAGAAGGAAGCAGGGATTCTCACATTCGTTTGTTTGTTTAATAATGAGTCTTCCAAGATGCTAGGGTATTACTGTAAATATCTGAATTTGGGACATAGATGGGC
This sequence comes from Propithecus coquereli, assembly GCF_000956105.1. NCBI lineage: Eukaryota > Metazoa > Chordata > Mammalia > Primates > Indriidae > Propithecus > Propithecus coquereli. Next base: position 5,180,771 of record NW_012135858.1, read on the forward strand.
CATTTCTCCCAAACAATGATATTTTTAGCATTAGCCATTCTCACACAAATGCACAAAATCTTCTTTGATAATAGATCAAAGCACACTCCTCCTCCTAGCCTTCCTCGTGGGCTGGAAATAACTGGGTTTGCATAAACCGGATTAGAGCTACATAGAGCTGTTAGCAGCATCACACATGCCTCCTGGTGTCAGCGCCCAGGAAAGCCTTCCCTCTCCTGAATAGGAAGCAAGAGCTCTTTCTCCATCACATTCTTGGAGACTCAGGTCACTACAGGGGCACAGATCTGGACCACATCTTGAAGAAGGGGATTTGCCCCTGGCGAGTGGGTCAATGTGAGTTTGGGGGCACCTTCTTGGGAAAGAAGAGGAAGCATCAGAGCCTGCCCCTGGAAGTTCAGCTCCAGGTCAGTACCCACGGGGCCCTGCGCAGCTGCTGTGTGCAGATGGCTCCACCCGCTGGGCAGTGGGGCTGAGCTGTGTTTGGCATCAAAGAGGTTCTCGCTGTTCACGCATGTGTTTGGGTCAACATACTGCAAGGATTCTCACCGTCCTGCTGTAGAGAAGGCCTTTGTGAGGAGCTGGTCACTTCTGAGGTCCTGGCCAAGAATGGTCACATTGGGCCAGTCTTCCCGTCATCCTCACCAGGCCCCTGAAAGGCCTTTATAACCTTCTGCAGAGTGAGCTGGTTGGCTCCCTTTCCTCTCTTTGCTTCATTTAATCAACGTTAAGGAAACACTTCTCTTATGGGCTGAATTACGTCTCCTCCAAAATTTGTACATTGAAGCCCTAACTGCCCCGTACCTCAGAATGTGGCTGTGTTTGAACATAGGACCTTGAAAGAGATAATTAAAGTTAAATGAGGCCATTGAGGTGGGCCCTAATCCAGTATGACTGGTGTCCTCATAAGAAGAGGCTATTAGGACACAGGCACACACAGAGGGAAGACCACGTGAAGACGCAGGTAGAAGACGGCCATCTACAAGCCAAGGGGAGAGGCCACAGGAGAAACCAACCCTGCTGACACCTTGATCTCGGCTTCCATCCTCCAGAATTGTGAGAAAATAAATGTCTGTCATTTAAGCCACCCAGTCTGGAGTACTATGTTATGACAGCCCTAGCAAACGAGTGCATCTTCCCTCAAGAGCAACTGCAAAGATGATTTCCTGCTGTCTCTGCTCTTTAGCCCTTCTTCTTAATAGAACTGCTAATAATTTGTCCTCTGGAGTCAGAGATGGCAGCGAGGCTATCGCCAGTAAGTGTATGCTTGGCGTCATTTCTCAATGACCATGGAGTCATCCACACATACACACGCTCTCTCTCTCTCTCTCTCTCTCCCCTTTCTCTTCCCCTTTCTGCTAAGGATATGCAAAGGTTTACCAGGTGCTACTGGCTGTGGAACGTTCTGTGGAGGGCAGCTGAGATGAGGAGAGAGCCTACATACATAACCCACACCCTTGGTCCCCTCCATACTAGACAATTGACTCACTAAATAGTATAGCTCCATTTCTCCTCTGCATCTGTGGTTTAATTCAGCAGGCATTGCCTTCCCCAGTTTATTTCCAACTATGTTAGCACAGTACACAGACACATGTATGCCTGGGTTGCCTCGTGTTTCCTGGACGGGGTCCATGCCTTGTCTGGAGCAGGCATGCCAAGGCTGATCATGGTGCCAAATCTGAGCTTATCAGACATTAGCGATGATGACCACTGATGCGCCATCTACTTGCTCACAATCCTTCATGGTATAGGCATTGTTCTGGCTGTAGTGTTTATTCACAAGCATGTGAGCTCTAAGGAGAATAAGGAGTAACCACACCACTAATGGTGTACAGTGCAGATCATCTCTTCCCACCTTGGAAGTCTTGTAGCACCTACTGTTGGATCCATCCTAGTCTTTCTGTCCACACTCCAAGACAAGCATATTTATATATCTCCTGTCTCCTTCCTGATCTTCCCTTCGTGGGCAGGGATCTTGTTGAGACCATCTTTGTCCTCCCACCATACCCAGCACACAACCTGGCATGCTTTGGGGCTCAATATTTCCTGAAGAAATAAATTATGCTCATAATTTAGATCAATTTACCCATAAATAGAAATTATAATTTCTAAATATTTCTCCTTTTCCATCCTAACTGTAACCATCATTACAGTTAAGGCAACAGAGACACGTGAAAGTAGAGGGCATTTAGAGGAAGCTCTACTCTGGTTTTCCAGACATAATTGTTCCTTCATTCTCTCTGGGTCCGATACTCTTAAGACAAGTGAGTCTCCTTCCAGATAATTGGCACATCTTCCATGGTGCCTGGCCTGGAGTAGGCATTCAGTAAACATCTGTTGAATGAATGAATGAATGAATGAACGAATGAGCAAGTAAACCCTCATTCGGAGTAAAGTACAGATGTTCCTATTTAACACTCGGCCACCCAATAACTCAAAGTTTCACTTACAACATTGCTTTGGAAATGTTCTCACCAAGCGCCCCATCCTCAGAAGAAGCCGCAATCTTGGTGATCTGGGCCAGAGCCCAGAGTGTCCCACAGCAACGAGACTCTCTCCAAGGCCTCCTGTTTGACACTAAAAATTTGTGTGGATTGTGCGTCGTACTCCCCAACCTAGCTGTGTTCGTGTCTGCATTGAACTATTCTGAATTACCCGTCGCCAAGTACAGCCGATGCTCCATGAGGACGCGTCATGGCTGTCGGGGCTCCCACCCGTGGCCGTGGCCTTCCAGGTGTCTGTGCGAAGGCGTAGGCAGGGCGCGTAAGCCAGTCCACCGAGCGCAGGAAGAAAACAGCAGAATTCCTCTTGTATGTATTGTTAAAGTTACCATTTTAGTGTATGTTTTATATTATTAATACGTTAATATAGTACATGTATTTATATATCACTAAATAAATAAATATACACATAGCGTGGGTACCTGCTCAAGAAGTTTTCACTAGATGGAGGGTTTGGCACTATCTGGAGTGTTTGGAGACCATTAGCCTAGACTAAGAACCAGCTGTTCCCGCCCAGCCCAGTTCTGGCAGCCAGCGCTGGGTTCGGGCTACCCCCCATTCAGGTGGGGAGCTCCTCTTTCCCTCCCCTCTACCCTCCTTCCACTCCTCCTTCCCTCCCTCTCTCTCTTCCTTGTCTCTCTCTCAGTGGTAGCAGAGCTGGGTGAGAAAAGGCTAGGGCGGTACAGGGAATGCCGTGGGCAGCCCTCTGTCTGACTTGCCCTGCCTGTCAGGAAATCTAGAAGGGCTGCTTCCTCCTTGCAGAGGAAGCCCTCGCACTCGGCCCTCGGAAAGAAAAGTCCCCTAACACTTTGTGCCCTCATAGCCCCCAGAGCAAGCCTGGGCTAAAGCCTCCTCATCACCATTCCCCTCTGCACCGCGGGTCACCAGGAGGGTGGCCGGAAGGCCCCTTATACCTGCCCTGCGGGAGGGTGAGCAAGGTGTCTCAGCCTACCCCACAGCAGCCGGTGAGCTGAGCATCTCGGGGCTGGGCTCAGGCCTCTCCTACCCTCCTGTCCTGACACCCCCACACCCCACCCCCTGCAGGCCAGGACATAGGCCACTGCCCTTCTGAGGACAGCATGACCCACTGCTGTCTTTGTCCCTCTAAAGCTCTAAGCAAGGCACCCACCTCTAGGCAGGGCACACTTTGGGGTACAGCACCAAGTGACTGAGCTTTGATGTCAGACGGTTCTGGGTTCAAATCCAGCCTCCCACACACTTGAGAGCTCGTTAATCTTCGGCGAGTTGTTGGTACTGAGTCGCCATCAGCCTTGTCCCCTTCCCTGTGAAGCTGGTGTGAGGCAGGGCCTGGACCAGCAACTGGGCTCAGTGCCGGCTCCACCACTCACTTCCTGTCCTGGGCCTTGCGAGGCCACAGAGCCCCTCAGTGTAATCACAGCCCCTGACGCCTTGGGTGGTGGTGGATTCAAATGAGATGACGCTTCTGGCTGTCATAACTCTTACCTGACTGCTGTCGTCACTGTTGCTGCTGAGAGCACCTGCAGAGGGCCTGGCATGCAGTTGGCATTAAACAAGTGCTGGTTAAGCGACCGTGCGAGCTGCTCTGGTGCCCGAGTCCCTGCCCTGGTCCTCGGGCACGCATCAGCGTCACTCGTGCTTGGCCATGAGACCAGCACGGAGTGTGAGGCTGGAATGGGCCTGATTTGTGCTTTCTGACGCTCCTTCTAGGGGCTGAGAAGCTGATGGGGAACTATTCTGTGAGTCTCACACGGGCTCTGAGGTTGACGTGGCTTTCTGGCCCAGGTGGACCTGGGGAAGACCCAAGGAGGGTACTGGGACTGTGTAGGAATGCTGGCCAGGAACCTGAGTCTAGAAAAACACTCCACTGGCCCAGACAGGCATGTCTTCCAGCAGGTCTCTGCACAGGCAGGATGGGTGCCTGACTTCAGCGAGAGGAGACAGAGTTGATAATGAGCCTTTAGGAATCTTCTGTGTGAAGGAGGCTGGTGGGCCTGTCTTGTTGGCTCAGAGGGATGTGTGTCACCCAGCAGGTCCCTGCACAAGTAAGGTAGTTTCTTGACTACAACAGAGGGAGCCAGAGATGAGCCTGTGTCCCTTCGGCATCTGCTGTGTGATGGAGGCTGGTATGCCTGTCACATCGGCTCAGATGGGTGTGCGTTGCCCAGCAAACTCCTTTGTAGATAGAATAGTTCCCCGACTGCAGCAGGAAGGGCCAGAGCTGAGACTGGGCCCCCTTAGGGTCTGCTGTGGGATGGAGGATGGAGAGCCCATCTCATTGGCCCAAACAGATACGTGTCTCGCAGCAGATTTCAGCGCGGACAGGACAGTTCCCCAACTAAAGCAAGAGGGGCCTGAGCTGAGACTGGGCCCCTTCGGAATCTGCTGTGAGACAGCCTGTCTGGGAGGCTGAGGGCGAGTCTGTCTCTGGGTCCTTGTGTGAGCAGCTGTCAGCTGGGACCGCGGGTGAGGAAGGCTGGAGCAGTACCACAGAGCAACTTGCAGGTTCAGGTCAGACTGATGTCAGTGGGCAGACGAGCTTTCTCACCGAGGCACTAGTGTGTGGTTCCTTCTAGACCTGAAGGTCTTTTTGTTCAGTTTTGTTTGATCTCTCATGAGGAGAGAGACACATTTGCCTGCTGATTGGAAAAGGCTGGTAGAGAAGGAGAGGCTAAAGGTGCCTGGGAGAGGTGACCTGGGGAGCGTCTCCAGGTAGCTTTGGTCTTGGGAGGTGAGTGGATTTTCATCTGCTGCTTCCACCTTCTCTGCGACAGGATGTGCCCCCTTTTTTTTTTATTTCAGCATATTATGGGGTACAGATGTTTAGGTTACGTGTGTTGCCCTTGGTTCCCCTCCCCCCAAGTCCGTGTTTCAAATATGTCCATCCTTCGGGTAGTGCGCATTGCACTCGTGTATACAAATACCCGTCCCCTCCTCCCTCCTCCCCCCTCCTCCCACCGCCCTCCCCCTTCCCCAGCATCTAATCAAAACC